>NW_006800680.1:79765-117786 GCF_000485575.1 Poecilia formosa | reverse complement strand
AAGCAAAACCATAAATAAAATGGATTATAAATAAAATTCCCCTTCAGAAAATATTAATAATCAGAATTTAAATTATGGAGCTCGTTTTAATTTGTCATGCGATTAATTGATTGATTGCTTATTGATGATGTTCTGTGGTTTAGTTCAGGCAGTTTTATGGTGAATTTTCTCTTTTCCAGGCTCCTGAGTGATTCTGTCCATTTTCAGAAGCAAGTCAGAGCCGAAACTACAGAGCCAACCTGAAGCAACCTAATGACTGTTCAGTTGAGTGTTGCTGTAAATAAATCATGGGGTAAACTGAAAAAGGAGTTCTGGACTGAGGGCTTCTCAGAGCTGCAGCAGCAGCAGTGTCAATTAATGTTACATGACAGGCAGACACAACTAACCACCAGGCCTTCCTAAAAATCCTCTGCCATTTGGTTTCATCAATAATGGAAGTGGACACGTCTGCCGAACGAACCGATTCACGTCGTTGTCCAGGAGCATTCCCAACCCCAAACCTCCGATCTTTTCCCCCATGAGTTCACAGACTCAAACCGTTTCTCGTCTTCACGCAGAAAGCCCAGAGAAAGAAAAAAGAAAAACAGACTGCAGGTTGCTGGATTTAGAGGATAATAGCTTGCTATTGAATTCCATTCTTTAGTAATGCAAAACACAAGCTCAATGGGATCTATAAATACTTCCCATCCTTTATTTTCACCCATTAGGCTGGGGTAACAGGCAGTATGTGGGTGGATGGGCGGCTGAGCTGGGGACGGTGACGGGGGGAAGAGATGCGAGAGTTTAAGGGAAAAGATAATGTTCTTTTACATTACTCAAATTCCCCTCTGCTACATGTGTTCATCCTTCTTCCTCAGCTTGTAATTCAGCTTAATTTTTGGTCTATTTTTCAACCGAACTCGCCGCGCTGCCAGCACTCCTTCCCTTCACTGCGCAGCAGGAAGCAATGTGATTTATCACTGAGGTTACTTGTCCTGCTGTGAAAACTGAACAGATGACCATTCTGATTTATTTAGCAGTCGCTCTTAGAGACTGACTGACTTTCACACAGCAAACCACAGACCTGTCAGGACAGTTTGACATCATTATTGTATCATAAGCCTAAAAAAACACCATAGAATACACTGATTGCATTTATTTAAAAAAAATATATAATGCTTTTTACAATTCAAAATTGTATCACCGCCTCCATATTCAAAGGTCCAAAACCATTTAATCACATTTTGTTACAACTTTCAAGCAAAAGAAATTCCTCTGAATACCTACAACGGTTTGTTTGTGTTGCTAAGATGCTCTATTTTCAGTTGTAAAGTGATAATTTTTTCAACATTTTTACCCACCAATTTGCAGAAAACAACTGTGTAGTTACAAGCATGCAGCAGCTACATGAATTCTTTATATTTGCTGGAAACTTTTAGTAAATGTCTCATTTTCCTTCATTATTTAAAAGCTGCACGGTGGTCGATATCAGCATTTCCAAATATTAGCCTGGTGGATTCCTATGTGGAGTTAGCATGCTAACTAATAATGTGAATATTTTTACTGTTATTTCTGTTTGTCTTATATCTAGTTCAGCTGCCAGAACTAGGCATAGTTAATTCATCTATTCATCTAAAACACATGTTAAAATTATAGTAAGTTGTGTTTATGGAGCACATTTAGAGCAAAAAGTAAAAAAGAAGTTTTCCTTTTATTCATCAATTAATGACATTGATATTAGAGCAACAATCTGCAGTTTTGTTCTGGATCTGAACCGTGTCCCGAACAGCAAAATAATAATATTTATGTATTTATTGGTTTTTAGATTCTGAGACATTGACTCCTCCAAAAAAAATAAATAAATAAATTACCTGTGACAGAATATCACATCTTTTTACTCTTTAGAAAAAGGACTAGCGTTGATATTAACTGGCTGAATTGTCGGACCATCTGTTCGGTTGGAGCCTGGCACACCTGGAAGCAAAAGAATCATTCCCTGTCAATTTACAGAAAAGAGTAAATCAGATAAAAAGGAAGCTTAGGATTGAAAAGTCAACATTCTTAAATCCGATCTTCCTTCTGAGCCAATGCTAATTCTTCTTTCCTGTAGTCTATTTCCTTTGTTTCTCCACTATATGTCCGTATTAAATGCTGTTGCCCCGAGCTGCCTCCCCTTTCATGCTTCACATGGAAGCTATTCAGAAATACTCCCATCCTGTTAGCATATAAATTGCAGCTCATGTTTATTTTATTTATTTTTTTCTGTATTTGCTCCGTTCTCTTTGATGTTACAGGGTTGCCTTGTTTGACACACAAAAGGTGATGTTGGAGAAGAAAACTGTTGGTAAAAACAAACCGACCAACGTTTGTTCTGGATTTTATCTTATTTAAACAACAAAATGCTCTTCATTCACTTGCTTCACCATTTGTTTTCATCTATTTTGATAGCGAAGGATATCCGATTATATCTGGTAATTAAGATTGCATTCTGCTTTGATTTTTGCAGTATTGTTTGCAGAAAGATGCCTTTTCTCCACATGAATAGTGTTGGTAAGTGATAGCTTCATGGCTTTGCTCCAGACTGAGATATCTCAACGATTATTTTATGTTTGAAACCAAATACAGACATTCAGAGTCCTGAGGAGACGAATCCTGGTAACATGCTGGTTTCTCCTCTTTTGAATTTGAGTGAAGCGTCTGAGCAGAATGGATTGTCTAGAAATTGGATACGTTCTGCTTATCCAGTCGAGATCATTTCTCTGAGAACAACCTCTGACATTTCCAGCTGAGACACTTTTGGGGTTACCATATCTGATTTGGCTAATTCCCCAGCTCTTCAACAGCTACTTGGTAAACACACATAATGAAACGATGAAAAGCTGAGTTTAATTCTTGTGATACAGGAAGCGGCAGCCTGTCCAGAATCTCCAGATCTGCTGAACTACGGTGATAAATACAGGCGCAGTCAGTTCATTTCAGTAGTTCTTCCTATCTAAAGAATCAATTTACCCCAATTTTTATGATGTAAACACATTAATGCTTTAAAAGTCATGAAATATTCAACTGTAGCTGAGAAACAGGGCCAATCATCCTACAGAATGACACATTTTTTACATCTTCCTGTAATTTTACCAACAGCAAAAAATTCAAGATGGCCGCCATCGCCATCAAGGAAAATTTATTTTTGCGCTAAATTTGCCAATATTTATCACAGACGAATACTTTTATTGTCAAATTAAACCTGATTTTACACATAGAAATCATATTTATTGACGATGTTTTGATTTTTCAACAACCATCATGGTTGTCATGGAAAATTTATTTTTTACACTGAATTAGATGAATGTGACTTTATATTACCTGACTTTATATTTAGAACCATAGAAATCAGTTACATTTTCTTGATTTGTGTTTCCTTTTTTCAAAATGGCCACCATGGTTGTCATGGAGAATAATACGGTTGCACTAAAATCGACAGTAGTTATTCCTCTGCAAGTGTTAGGCACAGCAAACAAAAAGGGAAGTTCACTAACTACTAACTTGGTAAACAAGAATGTTAGCTTCGCTAATGCTAACCCGCTAAACACGTAAAACATTAGCAGGAGCTAACGCTAACCATTAAGACGACTGTCTCAGTATATGTCTCACATCTTCATCACCTTCCAGTTGACGACTGGAGGTTTCTGAATTTGCTTCATCTTACCACTTTAAAGTTTATGAATAAGATGACCAAAGTTTAAAACATATGACAAAGTTCATCCAAGTCATGAAAATGAGTAACATTTTAAGACAATAATTGGCTCCAAAACGGCGGCCATCTTGAAAACTGGCTTTCATCCGGAAATTTAAGTTGCTAATGGGAAATATGAAAAACATATGCTGATTTTTATGCTTGTATCGACACTTGAAAGATCTTTCAAGTAATACGTTGCACTAAAATACATCCCACTCACAAACAAGTCCAGTGATGAAGATAATCAATACCTTATGCTTAAATTAATCTGGAGATACTTTAGTTAACCACACTAAGTGGAGAAGACCGTTTTCATCCTGGACGATAGTCTGGTCCCTAAGAGTGAAGATATGTATCAATAATTATCGATATCTCATCTTGATGTCTCTGAGGATTGGGATTGCCTCCAGTGGTGATTAGCCTTATTTTCCAGAAAGGGAGACGATGCCCCACCACGCCTCCAGCAAACGTTTTTTTGGCTTTGGCAGAGAAGATTTGGCAAGAACTTCATGGACGCAATCCAGAAATGCATTTTCCATTCAAACGTGGCACCATTTAAAGGGAATTAAGCAATCTTTTTTCAACGGTGTAGGATTTATTGCCAAGAAGCGTCATCACAACAAAAACTGACCAAAATTCAAGGAATATTCCCATTCTCCCAATCCTAAGTGTAGATACAGTCTCCAATCTGCTTTAAAGACAAAACTGTCGATGTTAGTAAAACAGAATGGAACCAGCAAAGTAAGGGCATTTTTAACTGGCTCCACATGACCGGCCTTTCTCCATCACAGTCCTCCATTATTACAGCAGCCCTCCCATTTCACACTCCCCAACCCTCCTCATTAAAGTCTCTTAATTGTTTCCCTGACCTCTAAGAGAAACGACCCGGTCACATGGCAACTCTACCTTAAAATTAACGTTTCGTATTTGCACTGTCCGCCTGTCCTGGGAACATCGTTTCCTGGCAGCTGCAGCTGACAGTCATCTTGTTTTAGGGCAAAATGAAGTTAATTCAACAGCTCATCTGGAGGGTGGGACAGGTCTTTTAGATATTTATAGGAGAAAATGTAAACTGACAGGACATTTCAGAGAATATTTGGAGTGCAAGATAAGCACGTTTTAACATCACAGATCATCAACTTTGCCTCTATTTTATCCATTCTGAGTCCACTTTGATTTACCTTTCTGCAAGGCTCCTAGTCTTTCATAACCGACTCAGCGACACACCGGAGAAACCATTCGGACCGCTCTGATCAAAGCAAATCCCTGAAATGAAAAATTCCTTAAACCCGTTTTTGACTGACACAGAAAAAAATTGAAATTTGTGCAAACAAAGAAACTCCAGTCGTGGTAATGCTGAGTGACAGTTCTCTTAGAGGAGGAAAAGGAAGCAGAAAAAATGAAGTCAGACCTGTTGCGCGGCCACCGTATTAACATGGACAGGGAACTGATAAACACATTTATCCTAATTACGGCGCCTGGACACAGACTGGAGGCGAATGAATGGGAATCAGTAATGACAAGCAAGGCGAAGGGCAGCAAAATGTTCCACAGGAGCTTCTCTGTTTTTACCTGCTGCTGCCCGTTTCTTTAAACAAAGTTTATAATGAACAAGAAAAAAATCCTTCCACTGCACTTTGAAATGCCGTGTGCATCCATGGATACTTTTTAGATCAATAAATCGTTTGTTTTGCACTGCGTCTGACAACTTTCTGCTGTTTCTGGTTTGATTTTGGTGAAAGAAGAGAAAACATTTGCATGTAGAAACAGAGGAGAACAAGCAAACATGTAGAATACAGAATGGTTGTTTCCGTTGATAAGATGATTTTATGTTATGGTCCTGATTGATTCATTAATATAATACATATATAAAAAATGGCAGACATTAACAGCAGTTTGTAAAAGATCACATAAATAACTGCATGGAGCGGTCAGGATTACATCTTTCAGCTAATCATTTGTATGTTATGACTGATAACAGAAATGAATGATTTGGTGAATTATCTGCACATTGACACCTGATTTTATCTCAAAAGAAAATCCAATGTTTGGGGAGTTTCAGTACAGAAGTGAACATTCAGAGAAAACCTTTTGTTCAAGCTTAGATTGAATGGAGAGTATGTGCAAACATTTTATTTTTCAAGTTTTTGTAAAGCTTCTGACCTGAATTTTGGCTTAAACTTTGACTAGGACATTCTAATAAAAAGGGGATTTTGAAAAAAAAAATCACTTGTTTTTTATAGCAAAAAAAACTTTTGGTGAAAAATGACGAGCCTTTTTTTAGGAATGTGACTATAAAGAACAATGAGTTATACATTTTTCTTTTTTAAACTGTTCACCTTGTGGTCACAGGTGTCAGCTTTCTAAGTTTTCCTCTCCGTTTCCTCCATATAGTTCATATCTGCTGGAAATGTTAGCGCCGTACTCGTCTTAACTTTGTGTCGGCACGCAGAGAGAAAGCTCATGTTTGCAACATTCGAGGTGGTCCAATTTTCCAAATCCTATTTACAAATCCGAGTGACTCTTGTAATCTGTCATTTCCTGTCCTTATCTCCCTGGTAGGTGCAAGCTTCTTGTGGAGCGTAAGACAAGGTATAATGAGTTAAATCTGCAGCTGACGGCCTGAAAATGTGAGATATGTTGAGTTTCTTTAAATCCTCCACTCTGATCCCAGCTTAGGAAGCTATTCCTCATCCACCTCTGCTTAAAGACGACTTAAATGCGGTGAATCGGTCCATTTCTAGATGCCCATTTTTTACTGGGCAGTGTTTTCACAACATGGAGTCGTGTCTTTTTAAGTCTTTAGCTGGCTCTGGGGGTAATAATTGGATATTTTCTGAGATGTGACATCTCAGAAAAAAGCAGCTGAAGACCTGTTATTACCCAAGGTGATATCCTCACCTGTAGTTTTGACATTGATACCTACGGTGATGACATTTCTATCTGCAGAGATAATATTTGAGTTTACAGGAGAAACTGTGAGAGACATTCCTCTCATGGTGACAATATTTTAACACAAATTACCAAACCAATCAAATCTCCTTTTCTGCGTATATTCTTTAATTTTGTCATTAATCCTCACTTGAGACTCTATACTTTCCCTTCTGGTGCTGCTTGGTCTTACATACTCAATAACAAACAGCCGTGGATTCTCGCTGGTTTTCTGACACTCCCTCCAAATGCATCAAGAAAATACAGAGTTTATAATTTAACACCTTCTGTAATTACTTTGTGTTGAGGTCAGAGGTCGGCATAGCAGATAGCCGTTAGGTAAAGGTTGACGTTTGCCTCTGGCCATATGTTGCCTCCCAAAGGTATTCAGACACCTTGAACTTTTCCACAGTTTGTCAAACTACAGCCACTAACCTCAATGTTTTGACTCAGATTTTATAGGAAAGGTCTTTCAATCTTTCTAAACTTTAAATCCACTGTTAGAGGGGATCTAAATCAGTGTTTCTCAACCTGTTTCAGGCTGAGGACCTTTTAAATCATTTAACAAACACTTAACATGAAAACTACCCTGCAACAACAACATAACCTAAAATGAAACTATTTTAGTTCATCCTAATGAACAAAGGCATTAAGTAAAGGTGAATGGACACAAAAAAGTCATGAACACTTACATTCAGGGCGCTTTGAGTTACTTACAGATTCTACGCTTTCTAATCATGTCAAATACATGGAAGTCAAAAAAAGAAGTTGTTCTTTTCTACCACCTGTTGTGTGCATTAATAACATTTAAACCTATATGTCATTTAGAAGCACAATAAAAGATAAATGTACTGGAGTTGCTTCTGCACCTTTAAAGATAAAAATTATAAACTCTATCAATTGTTTATCTGTTGTATTTAATTAATTTAATTTCATAATTTTAATTAAAAGCAAATCATAAGCAAAAGTCGTAAAAAGTAGAGAACAGTTCTCACTAACTGAGTCATGAGTCGGCATAGAACTGTTCAAAAGAATCGAATTGTTCGTAAACGATACTTCGACATTCTCTTGGCGTCCTCCGATCATATAAACAGCCCTGCCGTTTTCTTTCCACCCGTATCTTCAGCTTTTCTTTTGAGTGATAAGCTACCTGTAGCTTCACACCTTGAACTGACGTCACGGTTGCCTTGTGGACCACTAGGGGGCGCCGCACAGTTTGAGAAAGACTGATCTAAATATAACCCATCAGTCAGGAGAGTTCAAAAAATGGCATTTCAGTAATACGGGTTTGATTCTGTGTATTTAGCTGCAGGCCAGTTTTTTCTCTTCCTCTTGATGCCGACCTCTCAGACCCTCTGGTTGGAAATCGCCTTAACCTTTAACTCACTCCAGATTTCTGTAAACCCATGCAGGAATAATTTTCTTGACCTTCTGCAAACTTATGATTTTTTAACCACTCCTCAAAAATAAGGAACAATAGCAGCACCGGATTTGTTCTCTTGCCTGTTTAGTCTAATCTTCATATGCCTAGATGCACTCTAAGCTTTCATGTAGTTGGTCAAGCAAAAGGGAAAACAATTCAATTCAGTGGGCAAAATCAACCACTAACAAACCGCATGCAGCCCATAATAAAATAGACCAAACTGGGAAAGTCTAAGGGAAGGAAGGAAGCAAAAACTTTAAATCAGTTTCAGTTCCTGAAAATAGTTTTGCCCATGTAGCAATTACCAGGTTAATGTTCCAGGAATACTCAGCAGTAATAAACACTGACAATAATTCGGCCTGAGAGCCGCTAAGTACGTCTAATGAAATGCAGCATCTTGTTTGGCAAATACAAGACAAGATGGAGAGGAAAAAATAAACTTTCCCTCTGGCTTTTGATTATCTGCACGCCGCCCTCCTCAGCCCCATTTCATACATCGGATGATTTATAGACAAAGCAGATCGATGTTTGTTTGTTTTTTTATTTACTAAGTTGACTTTCGCACAGATTTATCTATTGCATGAGTTCGGTAAACATGTGAGCTCCTATAAATAGATATCATGAAGCTTACTGAATTAAAGCTTATTGGATTGTTGCAGCAAGCTTTTAATTTGAGACGTGGTCGTCTGCGTTCAGGTAGTGGATCTAAATGTAACAACGTGTTTGAAGGTTTAAAATAACTACGTCTCCTCTCCTTGTTGATTTGTTGATGTGCTTTTCTGCTCCACTATTCTGCCTTGAATATTACCACTGGTAAAATAAAAAGAGTCGGGGTGGAAGAAGTTAGACATGAACTCCACCTTTGTTAACCAGCTATCGCTGGGTTTCAGATGACGCAGCATCGACGTCACGCAGTGCAGATGGTTTCAGGAAGTAGTAAATGCAGCCTGTTTACTTCTGTTCACCCACATTCAAAATGTCCTGTACGGTTGTTCCAACCGTTCAAATGGAGAGAAAGATGAACGTTATTTCCGTGTTATTTTCCACGTCCTGACCCCCTCTGAATGTCGAGCATCATCCAGGTCACATGTCTTTAACCCAGCAATGTATCAAGTGGAGCATCATGGCGAAACCCGCCTTGTTCTGCGTGTGAAGGAAAATTTGTTGGGCCTCACATCGACAATCAGACAATAATTTTGAGTGTCACAATTCCAGAGAATAAACGTTAAAAAAAAATAAAAATCTAGCATTTTATTCACTTTTTGCAACAACCTTTAAACCATTTTTAACTTTTGCAGGGCATGGTGTCAAAATATAACCTCGTGTCTCTGTCTGAATGGCAATTTTCCCATCTCTCCTCACATGCCAGCAGGGTATTTAGAGGGCAGAAGCCCCAATATTACCCCCATTTTGGCTGACTTGTCTGTCAGGAAGTGTGCTTGTGACACCCCTTAGAGTCCACATGCCAACAACAGCTAAATTAAACTTCTCCTCCCTCATTCTCAGCTAGCAAAGCGCGGCCCTCCTTCCAGGCGGGCCTGCTGTCCTCGATGCAGACGCCACCTGTGAGCACCAACCAGCCGGCCGGGGGCGAGGGGGGAACTTTCAAAACGGCTGCTCCCCAAAGCCCAGTGCAATTGCCCCGCTATTGTCCACTCATCCGCTGCTGGAAGGGCGGCGGAGGAGCGGAGCAGCATGCTGGAACTTCAAATCAAAGACACAATAATTTGACAGAGAGAGCTGAATTAAATTCAGCTTTTCGCCCTGTGCTTGACGCAGTCGAAGTCGTACTGAAGTGCCCTGTGGATAACCGAACTAACTTAGAATTATCAGCACTTTTAAATTAAAGATTTTATGACTTTCATCAAAAACTGGGGGACCAACCTGCAGAATGATTTCCATTTAGCCAATTAAAACTCCTTCAAAAGAATCTGCAGTAGCTCTTGAAGCAACTCCTGGTGTTTAATGATTAATTAAAAATGTCCTTTTTGTGTTTACTTTCATAACAGCCAATATTTCTGAGGATTTCTTTGTATTTCGGCAAAATACAACAAATTTTGCTGGTAACTAAGGAAGGAGAGTTATTTGTTATATTTTGGAGTGGCTGGCTCATAACTTAGACTGTTGAGATTTTTAGAATCATTGAGTATTTTAATTACATTATTGCAGTGTGATTTTGTAAAGTGTAGAGTGCATTGAAACGTTTACAGTCATTTTCATGTGTATGTAATGTTTGAACTGCCTTGTTCCTGAAATGTGCAAATATTTTTTTATTGACTGGATTTGATGTATTAATTTTAAGGCAAAGACTGTAACACTTTAAATTAATTAATAAGATCATTTTAATTATGCTGGAACTGCTAATGCTCTGGGCTTATCAGACAAACAGCAACGCTGCTAAGAACGGTTGGAAACTGAATGGGAGCTTCTTAAAGAGACAGAGACCCAATTTCAAGGCATCAAGTCAAATTTCTTTAAAGTTATGTTTAACATATGCAGCATTTTATAAAACTGAGGTTAACATGGTTACTTGTTTGTGTTATAAAATGGCCTATGTGCCACGTTTATTTTAGTTCTAGATATTCAAGCCTTGGTTACAACGTGCAGGGAATCAACAGAAAGCTTTAATTCAAGTCCAATTACATGTAATCACACTCATTTAACGCAACTAAACCTAATTTGATTAGATATAAATTTAAAGTATTTTACACACAACTGAACTTAGAAAAGAGAAACACTTTCCCAGTGAATCCAGTTAAGCTAGAAATTATTATAGACCAGAGAAGTAACAATTTGTAAGAAGGTGTTGAGAAGCCAAAACACAACTTTCCTCCGTCTGCCTGAGTCCCTGTTCTGATTTGATGCCTGGCTGCCGTTTCAGCAGTTTTCTGTTCATGTTTGATGGTTCGTTTGAAGCTGAACTGCAGAGCTGGAGGATGTCGGCGTAAAAAGAAAGAAAATATAAATGAACCTTTCATATCTGAACATGTGCTTCAGGACCAAAGCCAGGACATCTACGCTCACAGCCTTTTGACCAGAGCCTCATTAATCACACTCCTGCACATGATGTAGAGTAATTACCTGCACAGAAAGACACATATGCACACACCCTCATCCCCTGCATTCAGTGCACTCTGAGCATTCAGCGTGTGAAAGCATGCATGAACAGTCGGAACAAACGACGGCGAATCTAATGAGCTCAAACATCTTTAACAAGTGTACCTGGGTTTTGATCGAGGCGATGGCGGAGTCACATCGCTGATCGTTCACACACATACGCAGCAAGTTTCAAGGGTAGATCCAGCCACGCACAGAGGTGTGTGTGTGTTTTTGGAGGTGCTGGGCAGGGTCATGGATCCCTACTGCCCGGGGAGGGAGTCAGTCTGTCTAGGAATGATGAAATCCTCCACCTGTCCTCATTCATCAAACCCACAACACATATTAATTATCACAAACCTTCAGAGTTACAGCAGAGGACACACACACACACACACACACACACACACACCAGCCTCCAGTCGACGGTCCACTACCCAAGCTAGCATCACCAACTCAGACTTCAGTTCATCAGCTGAGCTGCTCAGGAAATATCGTTTGGAGTAATTACCTCCGACGTCTGAGGCACAGACATTTTCACAGGACAAATAAATGTCAGTCGTGTGTATCTATGTCCACTCACAACGAATCCTTAGTTATAAATCACGGAGAAAACGCTCAGGTTTTTTATTTCACACGTGTATAAACGACTAATTAAGACAATTTCCTTTAGTTTCAAGAAAGTTTCTGATGCCGAAAATCTGTTAGGATTTTTGGAATAAAAAAATAAATAAACATAGAAAAGTGAAATGGATTCAATCATTAGAGCCATTATAGATAATTCAAAAAAATGAGAACATTTCCAACAAAAAACTAAACAATTTTGAGATTAATCTCACAAATTTCTAGAAAAAGAAAACATGGAAAATTCTGAACTTCAAAAATTTAAAATTTGCAATAAAAAAAATCCCAGAAATTTTGAGATAAATATCAGAAGTTTTCTAGTTAAAAACTGAAAAGGTCTGTGCTGCAAAAATTGAAAATTTGGAAGAAAAAAAAAAAATTAGTGAAAAATAAAACATGGAAATGTCTGAGTTTAAAAAGTCCAAAATTTATAAGAAAAAAGTCAGAAATGTTGAGCTTAATGTTGGAAATTTGAAAGTTTAAATGTCAAAAATTTTAGACTTTTGAAAGTAAATTTTTTTCTAAAAAATTTCAAAGATAAATCTCAAAGTTACATTTTTTTTCTAGCCAAGTTTTGACTTTTCAAACTCAGATGCATTTGGTTTTTTTTGGTGTAAATTTATTTATTTTTTTATCTACAATGGTCCTATTACACTGCGGTCCATTCCCTGCCTTACTAAGACGAACTGCTTTCTATTATCCCCCCGTATTAAGTGGCTTTCCTGTGAAGTATTCTCCTCTCTCTGCTCATACTCTCAACACCAGTGTGAATATTGTGTAATGTGAACCTTTATGAGTAAAGCTGTCAACATCCGTCGCCTTGCGCTCATAAAGCTTTGTGTTGCAGTGTTATTTTCTGTAATTGGTTTGGATTATGTTTCGACAACGGCCAATAACCGCCTTCTCTGCCAGTAAAACTGACTCTCAGTGAATGTGTAACATCAGGAATGTATCTGACATGTACGAACCCCAAGTCAGCGTGTTTCTGTGCGACACTCCCAGGGCGGTTCAAGGACTTCCCCGGAGTCTGTTCGTAATTGAGTGGAGATCATTAGGATGCTGTAGACTTCTAATCTTTTTTAAAGCATTTTATAATAAGACAGAGACCAGCTGGTGTCCATTGAGAGTCTCCCAGAGACCCGGATGATTAAAGTCCTCTAAACGACCGCCTTTGGTCCTTAGCTGAGATGTTTCCCTTTTAATCAGACATAAGTCTTCATCGCTCCCCCTGTTTCTGTGACACCAGTCACACAAGCAACGCAGAAGTCCCTTCAAAACTGACGGCCAATTAGAAAGGACACGGAAAAGATGAAAGCCCTATTATCACGTTGTCCTAAGCCATACGTTCAACCAATTAACTGCAGCCAGTATGGACAAAAAAAAGTGAGAACGAACGAACACGAGCCAAGCTGTGTGAAGGCGGAGGACGGACAGACGCAGAGACACTTAATTGATCTTCATTAGGTTAATTATGGCTGTGATGTTGGGCTCGGAATGAGAAACGGGTCGTGAAGAGCTTTCTGAGAGCAACATGTGAAGCTTTCTGCTGACCTTGGCGGTTCAGAGAAGAAGTGACGCTTCAGCCGTCGACAAAGCGGCGACTGCATCAGACAAAGTAAAGAACTCAGCAAAACGGGAAGGAAAGGAAAGATTGTTTGTGTGTTTTACCCTCTTACCCACCCCAGCGCATGGGTGACTGCACTGTCAGCAGGCGCAGCTCTGCCCTTGCATTTGAATAAACGCCATCTGAGTTGGCTGGCCGTGTATAATATCTGTCAGGGAGCTGCCGCCCGCTGATCCCGGGACTCTGACCTCCGTCCCCGGGGAGCCGCTGACGGGACGCTGCAGTGACAGGGTTTCTTCCCTGTCGATCTGCACGCTGATCCACCTAACACCCTTGTCCCACTCGACTCCAAACCCAATCGGCTCGCCTGTCTGCTCCATGCATCGGAAATAAGTCGCAAGCTCAGGAAAAAAACCGAGGCTGGAAGATGGCCGTCAGCCAGATTGATGGTTCTCGTGTATTTCTTTGTTCTCCCGTCAGTTTACTGAATAATAAGCCAAATGTTGGCGTCTTTAAAGTTACCATGCAGACATGAGCTGGTTCAGGATCTAAGAATACAGAAAGCAGAGACGTTGTTTCCAGCTGATCGATTTAAAGCATGCATGGATCTTTACTGACACAAAACATTGTTAAACCAGTTAATACAACAACAAACTGTATTTAAAACGATTTCTAATGAGATACTCTTCCAGTTCAGGTAGAATGATCTAAAAATGTATTTTCCCATTATAGATCGCTTCTGTTAAATTGATACCAGACTAACATAACAGACTGACATCAGTTTTCATGATTGATGAGATCATGAATTCACTGCAATTATAAACATTTTTTGGTTTAATTTCATTAGCCACACCCAGGCCTGAATATCACTGGACCTGTAGAATCAAGAATCATAAAGAAAACCCTCTGATAACAAAAGGAACGATAAAAGATCTCAGAAACCAACACACTTTGCATAAATCTAAATCAATTCAAAAACTGGAGCAGCATGTAGCTTCACGGTGGCTACAGACGTTGACCAGATCGTTTTTACTTTGTTTAAAATGTTGGTGTCCTTTTTTTTAAATGACTGCTCTTATAATCAGCATTTTTTTAAAGAAGAAGAGAAATTCAAATGTGTTTTAAGACAAAAAGAGACCGTCTTATGAAACTTGCTCTTGTTTTTGGCTCGTTCTTGTTTTGTTTCTGTGATTGTAATTTTGTTTTATCAAAACAGATCTCTCTGTAAGCGAGTTCTTCACTGCAAAAGTATTTTTGGTCTAATTTTTAATGCAAATAATGCTTGAAGTAAGGCAAAACGAACTATGAAGTAACTTTTCAGCAAGAAATAGGAGCTTGTTTAACTCAATAATCCCCTAATATATACGAAAAAGCATTTGTTCCATTGGCAGATTATTTTATTTTATAACCTACTAATGAAACCAGTACTTTTCCATCAATATTAAGGAATTATTGACTTAACAAAGCTCCTATTTCTTGCTGAAAAGTTACTTCATAGTTCGTTTTGTCTTATTCCAAGTGTAGATATTTGCAGTAGAAACTAAACCACAAATACTTGGTAAGATTTTATTTTTGCAGTGAACTGGATCCAAATGAAACAACCAGTATGAATAAACATGAAAATAAATAAAGTTTTAGACTGAAAGCATATTTTTGTGTACTCTAAAATAAACAGTACCTTTGTTTTGTCAAACAAGGCGTGGTTGTCCAGAAGCATCTGTCGTTCCAGTCGAGCAAACCTTCGTAAGTCTCTCTCAAACATCTGTGGAAGAGGGAATTAAAGCCAACACTTTGTTTTACGTATAATTCAGAAATAAGTTTTTACCCTTATGATGGGCTAACATTCAATATGACGCCCTCATTAGAAAATAATCAGTAAGGAGACTAAAAACCCACGTCTACCTGGTGGTCGGTGAGAAGCTTCCTTACCCGGGAGCCGGTCCAGCCGAGCATCGTGAAGGCGAAGCGGTCCGCCGGCGGCGACACCAGGTCCACGCGCACCGCTCTCCACCCGCGGCCGTCGCCCTGCGCCCTCTGAAGGCCTCCCTCCACCCGGCTGCCCTCCAGACGCAGGATCAGGAAGCACTTCGCAAAGTGATCCATGGCCTCAAACCTGTGGCTGGGAAGCTTCGATAAGTCAAAGGTCGACGCCTGGTAATCAGAGAAGAGTAGAAGACCCTGATGGAGAGAAACAAAGAGTTTAAGTAAAAAATACTGCGTCTTATGGAAAGGATGAACAACTCTTTCAGCCTTGAGGCTAAAAGAGTGAAAACTCCATCAGGTTTCCTCTCTGGTCCAAAATACTCAACTGTTCATTTGTAGTGGATTCACTCTGAAAATGAAATCATGCTGCAGATTTCAAATTTGGGGGTTGTAATTAGTTTACATTCAAATAATAAAGGATCATTAAAAAATATATAATTTCTTTATTGGTTTAATATTATTAATATGACTATTTTATTCTCAATATATATCGTTATTCTCATTATTTCAACTTTATTTTGACTTTGTTCCCGTAATTTTATTACTTTCTCATAATTTTAGTTATATATATATATATATATATATATATATATATATATATATATATATATGTTTTGTTTTTTTTTTAATATGGCCCTAATATGTAAAATAGAAAAACCTGCCTTGTAAAAGTTTAAACACCCACTGGACTTCAAATTAATTTTCTTTTATTTGTGATTTTATTTTTGTGTGTAACTGTGAAGTGGAAGGAAAATAATGCACACGATTTTACATATGAATAAAACTCTGAAAATAGTGGCTAGCATTCATTTCATGTCACCAAGTCGGTTCTTTGCAGAAGCACATTTTGCAGCAAAGCTCCCAGATTCTCAAAGCTTTAAAGTGACCTTTTAGACTTTTCTTTTCTCTTGTAAAATATCTCTAGTTATATCAGAGAGGATGGAGAGCATCCGTCAACAATTTTCAAGTCTTGCAACAACTTTGCAATTAGATTCAGCTCCAAACTTTCGACTTGCAGTTTTTTGACACAACGTTTTACATACAGAAGCAAAAGGTTTTATTAACAGCTTTTAGGTTATGTAACACATTTTTGGCAAGAATGTTTGTGTAAGTACCGTAACACTATTAAAAAGTCCTGCCTTCTAGCAACAGAAATTTTACTGAATCTCATGTTGCTGTAAAATTTCAGCTGTAGAGAGAGAAGTGCAGTTTTGTTGGAAACTCGAATGCTTTCCTAGAAAATACTGCAGCTGGGAATGTTTCAGAGCCGGACCGAGTCTAATCTTGGAGATAAAAGGCAGTTCAGACACAGACCCTCCGGTGTTCGAAGTGGTTGCATCAAGGTTATGTTTCTTTAAACGAGGCTGGGTATATTTACCATTTTAAAGCAGTGAACTAAGGAAGGAGCAGAATTCAGCGACAAAATCTTGTTGACAAGTGGATGCAGTGATGCTGAGGTTAATTTGTCTCTTTTTTCTTGTGAGCGCTGATGAATAAAGATGAAGTCTCAACAACCTCTCAGTAACTGAGGCCTGTAAATGAGAGCCAGTGTCTAGACTGACATTTGTTTATTGTTGATGGTCAGTAGGACTGATAATTATTCAAATAACTGGCATGAAATTTGCTGTGAATTACACTGCCGCAGGATTTATACAAAAACTTTGGTCTGCGTTTTTTTTTCTCCCAGCAAAACTAATTTTAATTTATCCAGTGGATGTCACTGCTGCAGGCAATTAGTTTTTTTCTTCTTTTTTATTATCTGGTGTTGCCACAAGGTTCAGAAAAGAAACCAAACAAATATGTATGAGTGATGAGTTTGTTGACAGTAATTATTATAGAGATAGTATGTGTGGACTTTTCAGACAAAGAACTAAAGATATAACTACTTCTGGAAAGAGGAAGGAAGGTCTTTTTACAGAATGTGTAATAATTACAGCAGTTGATGATGGTCACTTTAAAGGCCTTAAAAGTGGTCAGAGTCTTGAAGGTACTTTGCTCATCTGTTCAAACATTACGTAATAGTTTGAAAAGCGTGGAAATGCCAAACCATCAGACTGTTCAGGAAGTAGATGTGTTGTGTGACCCAAACGCATCAGAACAAAAGCAAAAAGGCTTGTAAAGATGCTTGATGCTGCATATTGCTGCGTTCACACTGAACGCGTTTCGTGTGTCAAAAACTCATCTGACGCTTCAAGTTGACTTTGCAGTCAGACGCTTGACATTTTGCTCTAGACGAACCGATGTTTTCTGTTGCCGCTCTCCTTGTATAATGGTGGATGAAGTTGAGAGAGCGGCACCAAAATATTACGTAGTGAAAGCTTCTGCATCACAACAGAGGCTCACATGACTTTGCTGAACATTTTGTGTTCAGTTTTTATTGAATAAGCAACGGCAGCTGATAACGGCCTAACGCTCTTCAGAAGGAACCTCTTGCCTTTTTTTCCTCTCCTGGTTACTTTGAAAAATGGCAAATAAAATATTGATAGTATGCAGGTTTTATTTACTGAAATCAACAGAATGTGGCCTTTAGGGTGAGTGTTTGAATTCAGCAGATAATTCAGAGGTGTTGTGAGCTTCACGAGCCAGCTGGGCTTTTCGTCTGACCAGAGTAAAGTTTGATGACCAGCTAACGGTGGCTGCATCTCCTGGCAGGACACCAACGACAGGCCACTGCCTCACATAGAGACTCTCTGATTGGTTGACGCTCCGCTTCCAATGGCAAAAGTTCAGATTTTCTAACTTCTGCGTCGGAGGCCCTGGACACTCAAAACGCTCCGATCGCGCAGTGCCAGACGTACGAAACGCGTCACAGCGCCCCTCGATGGTTTCCACATAGACCTTGAATGTAAACCAGACGCTCCTGACACTCAAGTCACGTTTGGTATGAAGCAAAATATTACTTAATTGTCATTATTTTCTTTTGTCAAATAAGTCAAACTTTGTCGACCATGATTGATTTGTAAAAGTATTAAAAAAAGATAAAACATATATGGATTTAATTATTTTTACATGATGCAGTAAAAAACAGTCAAACATGTTTGGGCTATTGAGAAACAGAGAAATATAGATTAAAGTTGAAAACATCGTTTTTAAGGATTAAAATGCTCAGCACTGCAGAAAAAAGTAAAGCACAGTTGAGTACAAAGTGTACAATTTAGATTGGGGCAACAAACAAAAAAAGTCAATAGACTGATTTCTTTAGGGACGCTCTCTGGAAGATTAAGGTTTTTCCTAGATCCAAAAGAGTTAGTGCGCTTTAGATTACACATTTTCCATTTAATTCCAGCGGCCACCATGATTGTTTGGATGCTACTTTCCTCACGCTGCCCATAAACTTGCCACATTCTCCTTAAGGACCAATAAGCGAGGAAGTAAATCTGGGAGGCCGCCTCTCTGCCTGCTCATCTGATGAGAGAGGGTAATTACAAAACATTTAACACCGTGTCAGCATAGCGTGAATTGCTGCTCCTGAGCACAGGTCACTGGAAAGGAACAATGTTTCTCACAAGGCGATGAGAAATCCAGGGCAGTTTGGAAAACCTGAGTGACAGATGGGGAGGAAAAACCTCAAAGAAACCGGCAGGCCCTCTTTACTTCCACTCTCTAATTATCTTTCTAAGTGGAGTCATTTCTTGGGCAACTGTAGGGAGAAATTCTCCCTGTCACCCCTTGTCTGCATCCCTGATAACTCTCTGCAATTACAGATAACCATTCACCCTCCAATAATAGGACAGGACTGGGATTCTTAAAGTTCGCCTGATGCTCAATAACAGTGTAGCTGCCGGCACTAAAAGTACCAACTGAGATGAGGCTGGGATGACGGCATAAAAGCATGAAAATACTGACAAATCTGAAAATAAAATCCTCCCCAAGTCAGACAGCAGAACCAACTAAAGTTGCAGAGCATTTCACATGGGCAGTATTAAGAAAACACAATGCTTTGCAAAGGGAATAATAAGCCTTTAACTTTTTGAAGTGATGTATTTTACTGCAATTTGTGCAATGAAGTCGCACATAATTATAGCGTGGAAAGTAAATCATGCAATTTTAAGTACAATATAAAAACACTGGAATGCATTTGTGTTTAATCTTTGGAAAACAAAACATTTGCACTTTTTGCTTTGCAAACATCTAAATTACAGTGAAACTGGACAGTAAGCGTAACTTAGCTCTGGACTTTGACTTGGCCATTCGTATACGTTTCACTATAGCTTTGCTTGCATGGTTAGGATCATTGTTCTGTTGGAAGAAAACCAAAACCGTAGTCCTAAATCTTTCTCATTATATCCGTTTGGTTCACTTTCAGTAAACCAGAGTTCTCGCTTCATTCAGGCACATGTGAAAACTCACATACTGATGCAGACCAAGCAAACGAAACCTGGTCTGCAACGCAGTTTTAAGTAAATCTTAGAGGAATTCACTGAAGTGAAAAAGAAAACATTCTACTTAGAAAGAAAGTGAACCAAAGAGAGCACATTATATCTCCTATATATGTGACTTACAGGCATAAATATGATTTTAAAACTTTAGAATAATATCCTGGCAAGTTTATTTGTGAAGCACCAGGTTGTACGCACTCGTCACTCCCTTACAACGCAACACCGAAATACACGAAGACGACGAGCCATCGCATTAAATAAAAACATAAAGATAAGACAGAACCATGTAAAAATAACAAAATATCAAAACTTTAGTCAAACCTAAAACATGACAGAAATAATAAAATAAATGTTTGATATTAAAAAATTATGTTTTAGATATCCAGAATAACATATTTCACAGTTAGTGTATCACAAACACTGTTTAAGCAAATAGCTGAAATATAATTTTGATCAAGGGAACTCTTCAGATATCTGGAGTTAGATTAAGGTGCATCTTTAACTAAATGGTAAAAAATTAGAAATTTCTAAAAGTAAAACAAAAAATCATGCAGCATTATTTTTCAGATTTGCATCAATGCAACCCTGCAAAGATGAGCCAGTGTAGATGGACGGATGTTTACTTCTTCAAGGCTTTGCGCATAAATAAAATACTAAGCAGAATATTCAGCAGCTGAAACATCAGCAATGCACACAAGACACTGTTCAAACTGTTATATAAAACTCACTGGATTGTTCTGTGAGATTTAACCTTTATGTCTCTACAAACTAAACCGTCAACACAGTTCAATACCTAACAGCTCTAAGTTGGTCACCAAGAAATCCACCATAAAACAAATGTCATGAAGTTCCTCCATCTCAGCATTTCCAGCAACTGTTTAGCCCAACAGCTCTCTGTAATCATCTCACTCACAGCAGGCAGCGTTAGCCAGCATCTGAGCGCAATTTTATTCTACCAGAACCGTTTACACAGAGAATCATAAAAGAGTTCGGCGGGAGGATAAACTTTTCCCTAAAGCCTTTTCTTTGAGCAGTGGTTTAAAAAATAAATAATAGTAAGAGTTGAGTAAACAAGCCTTCTGAAAAGGTGATCTGAAGACGACGGTGTTGTATTAGCCTGGTTTCCCGGGTCCTTTCCTTCAGGGAGGATGACGAGAGGCCACAGCAGCCATCTGGAACCGAAAGATGAGCGATACGTCGTCAGGGCCCGCCAGGCGCTCTGATCTCATCTCGAATTCCCTCTGACTCACAAAAACTGAGGCTTAAAAAAAAATAAAAAAATAAAAAAAATCGCCTTCAAGTTGTAGATTAATGTGCTTTGGCCAGGACTGTTTGAACTGCACTGCGACTTTGAAGCAGAGATTTGCCAGAACTAAAGCGACTGATTACTGGAATGAAAGTGGAACATTTCGTAACTGTAACTTTCATTTAGGTCCTAAAAAGATTAATTTTGATTAAACAACCCCAGCTGTATGGAGAGCTTTTGTTGGTTTATATTAACTAAAATGTTAGATTTTTTCATTTAAAACAGACACAGCACAACCGAACTTCAGTCGATGACGTAAATGTTCCATATTCTAAGGTTAAGTTGTCATCCGTAAACATATGATTAATATTTAAATTTTGACCAATATTGTGCAAAACTCACATTTTGTATGTTTTTATACTTCCATTTTGATCTCTACTGCTTCAAAAAAAAAAAAAAAAAAACAGCCATTTTTCTGGCATTAAGTTCATGATTTTTGGTGTCTGGAAAATGAGCCGTTTCAAAAACCTTCCAAATGTAACGTCACAAATTAGTAACAGTGCCACTAGTGACTCCAGTAAAGCCTAGTCTGTTACCTAGCAATCCAAGCAGAACTCCAGCACATTTGGTCAACTGGTTCTACCACTGTACAATGGCTGCTGGAAAAGACAAGTGTTTCGTTGTTGACTTTCCGTTCAGAAACAACTTGCTGTGTTTGCTTTGGTTGTGCAGGAGGCTTACCTTCTGCTTTTCAAAGATGTTCGGTTTCATAATTTCACAACGAGGAGAAGCTTATTTGGATTTAAAGTGACAGAGTCCCTAAAATGGCTCATTCTGAAAGGAGCTCAAAATAGGCAGAAGTGACCAGACTAAGATCTCAGTATCTAGGAGCAATAGCTGCATTTTCATTGACAATATCACTGCACAATTTGATATTTTGAAAATAAATTTTCTTAATGGATCCATGGAAATTAAAATAAAAATCCTCGTTTGTTGATAAAGGTTTGGGTTCTAGGCTCAGGTGGTTTTTTTGGCTGTATTGGAAACACTTTCCCATCATGAATCGTGATCAACAACTGGATGTTGCCACTGGCACAAACCAAAAAGAAGACGAGTGGACGGTGGCGCGCCATGTTCTTTAATGACTTATCACGTAAATAAACATAATCATGTGATTTTAATTGTGTTTAATAGAAACAACATAATTGCAAAATTGTATATTTTTTGGACAGTAGCAGAATATAGACAAAGTTCTGCCCAGTTTTGTAATTGAAACTCAGTTACTGATAAGGCTTCAGAAGTTACTTGGTGCCACAGAGGACAATATTTAGAGACAAAGATGATCGATGGCGTCACATGGACATCCATCGCCATTAGCCAGGTGAAGCTGAAACTCATCCGTCTGATAAAGACGTTCCTGGCTGACCTTGACTCTGCCCCCAAGTCATGCTTCCATCAGAAGGGGGCAGGTAAAAATGATGAACCCCTTTTTAAAGGACATTTTTAGATGGAAGTATTTTTATCTTCAGGCTGTACAAGGGGAGCTGGATGGACTGGACGGGGTGCGGATGTGTTAGGCCTCTCTGTGACACAAGGCCTGAGTGAAGACACGACGGCCCCCGGGGGCTCGATTGCAGATGACAAGGTTACACGACTTAAAGTCAACCTTTGCTACCTCCACTTAATCACTACCTCTCGTGTCCTCGTCCCTGCAGAGCAGTCCCTCTCTCCTCATCCCTTTTCTGCCAGCACCGCTGAGAAGAAAGCTTCCAGTCGTATCACGCTGTCCTTTCTTAGGCTCTGAAAGCCTTTTTAACACCTGCCCTATCCATCTAATTCACTGTCCTCGCATATCCGCACACACTTTCACACCTTCACCTTGCTCTGTCTCCCTACGTGAATGGAAATGGCTGCAAGATGTGAGCTCCCAGTGATAGCAGACAGTAAGTAGGAGGTAATTATCATAAGGACAGACCTCTGGTGGGGTGCAGACACAAGGCGCAGTGGTTGAAACAGAGAATGAAGATGGAGGGATTTATTTTTAAACCCAAAGAGTGCAAAAAGACGAGAGTAGCTAGACGGTGCAGGTCTGTGAAGCACTTATCTCCTGTTATAACCGTCTCAAACTATGTATAGAACAGCATTCAGTGAGAACAATGCCCCCGGTCCTCACCACTCCGTTTCATACTGTACATCTCAACACGACTCTGGATCAGTGTCAAAGCTGACAAACAAAGCTCCTTGGAGACCAACTCTTGGAAAATGACTTAAGTGATTTTAAGTCAGTTAGTTCTTCTGGCTGGAAATAGCATTAAAACGGGAACTATTATGCAAAACATTAACACTTTGAACTTTTTTGTACTTCGGTCTGGGCTTCTCCTGCTTCTGAAAGCAGCCCAAGCGCATCTGTTTTGATGGTAAGTTAATGTTTTTTTGGTGTCTGGAAAACAAGCCGTTTCAAAAACCTTCCAAATGTAACGTCGCAAACCAGAAGTCACTGCCCTTCACCTAGCAACCCCAGCAAAGCCCAGCCCGTTGCATAGCAACCCAAACCGAGCTCCAGCTGGTTTTACCGCTGTACGCGCTGTACAATGGCTGCTGGAAGACAAGTGATTTGTTGTTGATTTACCATCCCGAAACCACTTGCGACATTCTTGTTTGTGCAGGAGGCTTCATTTTTCTGCTTTTTAAATATTTACAGTTGTATAATTACGAATCTTTTTCATTTTCAAGAGTAAACGTCGAGTTGCAGGGCGTGGCCAGCAGCGGCTTATTTGGATTTAAATTGACAAGAGCTCATTCTGAAAGGAGCTCAACATGTTCAGAACAGAGCAGACTAAAAGATCTATCCTAACCTGTTCAAGGAAGCAGAACAGGTCACCTTTAATGCTTTGGAGTCTAAACTTAATCTGACAAGGGGAAAGTAAAATTATGATGATGGCAAGATGGTCTTCCACCTTCAAACAACTGGAAACATACAAAGGCAAAAATATACTTTATTACTGTTGAATTAGGAGATTTATAGCAAACTTTCAAGGTCATGATTGAACAATGTAAGATCTATTATTCTGACAGTCAGTTGGTTAAGGAGAGTTTTGTTTAATGGGCTCTGAAATGATGATTAAATAACTGATGATTAATTTGGCTAAATTTAGAATAAGGCTATGATGAATGAATAAAGATTGTCACTGATTAATGCTGGGTTAACTCTACTACATCCAAGTCCAGTTTCTTTTCAGGTTATGTGGTTTTAAAGATCACACAGGAAGAAGACACACATACAGGGAGCATTGGGAATAATTAGAACCGGCTTTGACTTCATAGAGAACGGGATCTAACATTAGCAACACATCATTAGCTGCTTAATAAGATGGCTAAACAGTCGATCCTAAAAAAAAAAAGAAAATGGTGCTTGTTTTATTTTCTACCTGGCAAGTAAGGCGCAAACTGCAGAGTAATGGATTATGGAAAACAAATATTCACAAAAGCAAAAGTTTTAACTGGAACCACATTAAATGAGAAAGTCAGCTGTGGAGGTATAGCACTCAGAAGTGAGCAAATACTCCAGGCTTTATGCTGGACGCTCCTCCCACAAGACCAACTAACATTAATTGGAGTTTAGTCACAAACAATTTAACTACAGACAACAGAAACACAAAGAATATGTAGCAATGCCCGTATCTAAAATACAATTAAGTTGTTTGGTTGCAAATGCATGCATTTCTTCTTCTTTTTAATATTGTACCAAACACAAACACCACTAGGCAGAGCATCACAAATGGAACATCCCATAATAAGCTTGTCTATGTAAGGATTCTCCCTGCTCCGGGTTTAACACTGTGGCTTGGAAAAACACCTGAAGGCAAGACGGAAACAAACAATACCTGGTAATTCTTCACACCAACACCAAGAAACAAGCCTCAGATTCATTCAATTCACACAACACAAACAAAGTAACACAAGTCTGTCAACTGGTCAGATGTAACAACATTTTTAAAAAAAGAATTGATTTCTGAGCAAGATACTTGGACCAGACCATAAACTACCTCATGAGAGCCAGTTCTGCATGTATGACCCATACCTGTAAGCCAAGTAACCAAAAATAAATGCTATAAAAACAAAACAAATTGAAAATCCTGTTCCCCTCCTCGCCTGTGGGGGCGCTGCACCGAGAACCGCTGAAGGTAACAAAAACCAAAAACCTCAGAAGAAGACATGTGTGCCACTCCCTTCTTCATGAAATCAAACTAAAATGCAGTGGCGTTAGATTTCAGCAGTTGTGGGATTTCTCTTTTGCACCCAGCGATTCTCGCGGCTCTTTTGGTTGTAATTACCCAGAATTCCCTGCGTTGTAGTCCGCTTCTATGCCATGTTTTGTTCCACAACTACACCCTACTTTGTGTTGGTAATGTATAAAAGTACTTTTGGAGTACTGGTGTGCTTTGAACATTTCTGACCACCCAGCTGAACATTTATGGCAACAAATTAAAGATAAAAACAGACGATTTGTGACAAATCCCTTCAACAGATTCTCTAAGTCTTTTAAAAAGTCTCATTTATTTCCAATTACGTCCCGTTCTCAGCGTAGAGGAATGTGTTTCCATGCGGCGCTTAAATTAGACTCCCCTGCGGCACAACGATATTTGTCAAATTATTGTTAAATTAGAATAAAGTAATTGTCGTCATTTTAATCCAGCTATTAATTAAAACATCAAGTGTATGTAAACATAACCTGCTATTAACACTGTGACTCTCCATGTTTTATCTTTGGCTGACACATTTTCTTACTTTATCGTTTTCTAATGGCTCTGCTTTCATCAGCTGCCTGCCTTTTACATTCATGCTCTCCGTCTTTCATCCTTTCAGCCACCTTTCCATCTGGCCCTCTTTCGATTAAAGGATCCATTTTCCATTAAAGGGTCTCCAGAGCGATCTATGGCCTTAAACGCTCTGCAACAAGTTTGTGAAATAACCAATTGTGTGTTATCTATTATTAAATTCAGCCACATCTTTTTAATTCTTTCAATTTCAGATAACTTAAGTACCACAACTCTTGTTATTTCCTTCAAGTGAATTGAACAAAAAGAAAGCTTCAATGGGAATCTGCTATAATAGCTGTAAATTGCTTCGCTCCATTTAACAACCAGGTGAACTCTGGTCAAATCCATCCCTACAGCTTAAGTCAAGTCAAGTTTATTTGTTTAGCACATTTCAGCTACAAGCATTTCAAAGTGCTTTACAAAAACACAAAGTCGTAGAACATCCAACAGCTGTTGTTACACATCAGAATGTTAACATCAGAACTGCTAAAATGTGAATGAAGAGCCATTCCTGCCATTATTTAACATTATTTAACTAAGTTAAATAATGTTAAATATATTTTCACGTTCATGTAATTTGGCAGTTTACAGATGAAAACTGATTAAATTTTATTAATAAAACAATATTTAAGCACAGAACTGTTATTTTGAAGGTTTTATTTATGTGTCCTGCTAGACTTTGGAGGGCCACATAAAAAACATGGGCGGGCCAGATTTGGCCCCCGAGCCTCGAGTTTGGCACATGTGCTCTCGATCTAGCAGAGACATTAGTCCGCTAATCCTGGAAATGTTCTTCAGGTGAAAAGAGGCCAGCTTTGTTACTATTAATAAAAATTATTTCAGGATTTTTGATAGCTGATGATCACATGAACTCTAACATTTCACTCCTTAGAAACTCCAACTAAGTTAAAAAAATAAATAAATAAAACTTCAAAGGCGAGATATAGTATGAATATTTGAAAGTATGTTCCGCCGCTTTAAATTTTTTGTTCGTGAAAGTTTAAAATTTTGTGTTACTTTCACACAATCTGGGGTAAAACTTGGCTATTCGGTTTGAAAATAAAGAAGAAAAAGCCTGGAGCAAAGATTTGAGCTTCGAACATGATCAGTGCTCAGCTGAATTATTCTTGGCAGACAGACATGGCTGGTGAACATTTGTAACAAACTCCATTTTCACACATCAGCACAGAAGACGTTCCAGGGCAGGTGCTGACAATCTGGTTTAGACCTTTTTTTTTTGGCACATTACTATTCACACATCTGCATCACAGGGGGAGGTTTCTATATATATATATATATATATATATATTTTTTTTTTTTTTCCCAGAGTGTTTGAGATGTGCTCTTACAGCTGGAGAACAGGGGGGGTGTCTGCTGAGGAGCAGCTGTCGCCGCTGCACACGATGCAGGAAAATCACAGTATTTATTAACATCTCTTAAAGTCAGCAGTGCTTTGGTGTTGATAATGAAACAGTGTTTTTGAATGCATCCAGTGTTGCAGACTTTCTTTCTTTCTGTGAACGTGTCTGAAAGATTTGCGGTTCAGTTCATGCATTGCCTCATCTGCTGACGTGAGAGATTTTGTGTAGGTTCCAGGTACGGAGCAAATGTGTTGACTGTTTGCACGCGTCTCACCTTTCCAAACATTTCACTCAATGCGTCTCTGAAACAGCAGAGCTTCTTTTCTTTCTGCTTTATAATGTAATTTTTAGAGACGCATTGAGTGGAATATTAATTGAGGTCAAGAAGTTTTAGTTGAAGATAATTGCCTACAACTTATTTTATTTTTTAATTATTTAAACTAAAGGATTTGTAATAGCTGTTGTTTTGTAATTCATGGTGTAAAATTATGTAAGAAGTTAAATGAGGAGTTAAAGTCAAAATTTAAGAAAGTCATTTTCATAAGATATAGAAATATGGGTGAGAAATGGCACAAATGTGTAAATGCAAATATTTAGGCATATCTGTGTTTGGCGAATCCATGACAAAAAAAAACACAATGAAAAAGTAATTTTCCTTTTTTGATTTAATAATGAGGAAAACATAATATGAGTTTATGGCAGGGTTGTCAAACTCTATTTCACATAAAGATCACAAATGTCTTTAAAGGGCCGTTTGTGGAGGAATGTGTTGATAAAACTATCTATTAAAATATTAATAAAAAGCTGTTTTTGCATTCGATGAGAACTTCTTTAGATTAAATAATATTCAACATATTTTCACCTTTATCTAGTTTGGCACAATATATATAAAGCTGTACATTTGATAGGTAAAATAATATTTAAACAACTGTTATCTTAAATATTCTGGGGGATATTAAGATTATTGTGGTACAAAAATGTGTCTTTTGTATTCCTTGTTCACTTCCTTTTAGGACTGTTATGTTTGGAATAAATTTTTGCACATCTAAAGTGAAGCAATGTGACACAGCAAACTGTCAGATGAGCAGTGATGTTCGAACTTCACTTTGCAAATTATAGTAAATTTGCAAACATTAAAATATTCTAAACATCTGAAAATAATTATTTTTTCTGTTGCTTTTTTGGCCACAAATCCCCAAACTTTTGCAGGAAACTGAAAGTGTCTACTTGCTTGTTTTTTCAGACTTTCGATGATGCTGATCAGAAGGTTTTCCTCCTTTCCCAGCTCTGTTGTGGTCACTACATAGTCGACATCATGGCCAAAGTCCTTCCCCCTAAAAATAAAACACAAAGTGTTGTTTCAGTAAATAAAGTGTTTGATCCTCAAAATAAAACGAATCCTACTGTGGCTGAAACAGGCAGCAGGCATCAGAGTAGTTTTAAATATTTTGTTTGCTTCCTGTACAAACAATTCTAATTTTTTCTGCTTGAACTGACGTTTTATCCATCAGTACAGCTGTGTTCACGGGAGGTTTCAGTCCTGGAAGGTTATCATGACAGGATTACTGTTTCTGCAGGACCAGATGTCAGATAAAACTCAGCAGAACCCCCACAGGAACCGTACGCACACAAAAGGTGTGTGAGAGCGTCTACCTGGCACCTGGATCAGTAACTCTGAAATCATTCCTCCATTTCTCTGGGCATACCCAACAACACTGCTTCCAAACTTAATAGACTTTGAATAATTCATGTTTTTATTTTGAGTCAGGATGTGTTGCATTTAGTAAAAACTGAAGATGTAAAATAATGTCACTAAACAAGCAGAGAATCCAAGCAAAACAAGACCAGACAAATCTGATCTGAGCAGGAATTAGTGAAAACCTCAGAGTGCGTAACAACAGAATAAAGATCAACTTTATTCAAACTTTAATCTGATCTAATGTCACATCTTATGTGATGCAACAAACACAAAGTAGAGCAGAATTGTGACATCATCAGAATATAATCCATGATTAAAATAAAAACTGAAATGACCATAAAGAGCGAGGAGCACTAAAATTATTTAAATCAAAGGTTATTCATGTGTCAGATTGGTCTAGTTAAAGTTCAATCATAAAGAAAAAAACTTGAAAATCAATGGCTGTCACAGATACTTCCGGTTCAATCTGACAAATAACGGTTAGAAATTTTCCTGTAGGGCGTTGCATGCATTTAAATGCCTGATGTTTCACATTTTTAATTTGCAAACATTTTGTAAACAAAATCACAGTGAAATATATTTAAGTTTGTGGAGGCAAAGAGGCAAAATGTGGAAAAGTTTCAAGAGTTATGAATATTTTTTGCAGGGCACTGAAGTATCCGGAAACTCTGCAAAAGTTAATATAGTTGTTCATATCATGAAAAAAAACTTGCATGTTTGAAATATTTCTGATCCATAACATGATTCTACACTGTAAAACATTTGAAGGTGTTTTAACTTGAAAACTAAAGTTCACCTGCTGCTTGAAAGTGAAAATTAAGTCAACAGGGAAATTGTTTTGGTTTTAACTCAGAAATTAAAGTTTATTAAGTCGATTTAAGTTGTCTTTTTTATTATTTTCACTCACAATGTCAAGTTAAGATAAATACCTATTTTACTTTAGAATCATTTAAATTCTTGTTTCAAATTGAATAAACAAAAATTCTGATCTGAAAATGAATTTTATTTATCAAAATGAATTCAGCTCAGAAACATTTAATACATTAAAATAAACATTTGCCTTAATAACACAAGAGTCAGATCAATGTAACGCACTCAGGATAAAACACATGCCGCTAAGCATTCTGGGAAAAAGTTCCCACCCCCGTCTTTCTCCTTTCAGTTTTTTTAAGTGCTAACCTAAAAGTTCTTGGAGGTTTGACAAAATGAATAAAAACCTCAATTTTTCACAAACACATTTTTGTTCAAAATCTAAAACTCAATAAATTTATTAAAGAGCAGAAGATAGACGACTAAATGCGGCTCAAGTGTTTTACAGTGTACAACTGTTCTGTTTTAGGAATAATTACATAAAAATGTAATCTAAACTGTTTATAGAAATGATCTACAATGATTCACAGGATGTTTTTCTTTCTTTGTAGGTTTCTGGCTCCCATTTAAGTAATTTGACAGAAAAATAGCAGCTTTAATAGAAATGACGCACAAGGATTTTGTGTGGGGGGGCAAGAAAGCTTATGATAGACTTGTCTGCCTCAACTTGGCCCTTCCGGCCAAAAAAAAAACAAAACGACTCATTTCAAGCTGATCATTACGTAGCGCGCACACATTACACACTTTACCACAGAAACTCTTTGATGAACAACAGGCGAAATCCTGCAGAAGTACGCTCCAGTGTCACTGCTACAACAAAGCAAAATGTCAGTGAATGTTGTGGGCGATACGGCTCCAAAGAAGCTTCTGCATCCACAAGGCTCTGCGTTTGATCTCTCCTTCATGCCACTGGCAAATGACTGACGGCAGTCAGTGTGAGTGACATTAAAGGAATGGAGAGAGGCTGAGGATAGCTGCAGGCGAAAGCTTCAAAGGTTCACATGGCTAAATCAGGTAGCAAGTCAGAAATAAGAAAAGTTTGAGCCCTTACAGTTATGGTGGCATTAATGGAACATCGGCACGAGTCGGCAGAGGATAAAGGGCATACATCATCATTTTTACAAGTTTTTTTTCTGCTGTTTTGCTCATGCTTGTAGCTCATGAGTTATAATTTTTATCTCTGAACAAAGTAGGAGACAAAAAGAACGACAAAGAAACGAAAACAAGCAAAAAGAAGCAGAGAATGGGAAGTTTAGCTAACATGACATGTCTGACTTTTATTTCTGAATATTTATTCCACCTGGAAGACAGAAGGATGCAAGCATTTGACTGGTAGGACTGAACTGTTTTAAACTGCATCAAAGATTTCTTTCTGTGGAGCGAGAGTCATTCCTCTAATTCAACCCGCTTAATTGGCAAAGCTGAGGCTCTCTAATGTTTCCAGCACGTAGAGTGTGCTCATGTAGTTAAATTACTTTTACTGCTGGCTTCTGCTGTTCAGGCAAAACTCACTCAAGCGTGCAGCTTAAATGTGCTTCATTAATGGAGGAGAAAGCTGGGAAAAAAACATTCATGATGCAAGAACAACCTGATCTCTGTGATTATTCAGTACGAATCTGTGGAAAAGACACCCTGACATTACATTTTAACTTTTTAGTAAAATCTGTCAGGTCAATGCAAATATATTATTTAATTTCAGATATTAAAAATGTCTATTCAAGCATACACATTTCAAGCTATTGCTAATATCCCGAAATTTTGCACATTTATACAATTCTGTTAACCAAATAAAACCTGGAGATGTTATTAACTTAGTGCAGTTTGCAACAGCAAAGGGAAAACAAACATAAAAATCACTGAGGAACAATTCAAAACCACTTGTTGCCGTAGCAAAGGGTCTGTTTCTTTTGTGATTATCAGTAAGTGATCGTCTGAGCACAGTGGCGGTTGATTAATTGTGTGGGTTTTGTTCTTTTTTAACTGGAGCGAAACACACAGTGAAACGCAGCACTTCTACACGTTAAGGTTGTCAAAGTTAAGCTAGCATAGCTGACCTGCTTCCTTCTCCCTCGCTACTTTTTAAAGCTTTTTAATTATATGTGAAGTGTAATACTTTGTACCTTTTTCTTTTACATATCAGGTATACATTTAATATTTAGCTTTTCATGTTGCATTGCAAAAACACAGTCTTATCAAGTATTTTTGGTCTAGTTTCTAGTGCAAATATCTAACTTTAACTTAAAAGTGACATTTTAGCAAGATGTCGAAGATTGTTTAAAGTAAATATTTAATAATGATGAAAAGGCATTAGTTCCACTGACTTACATGGGAAAATGCCTTGTTATAAGTTAAATAAGCCGCCAAAGGATCTAGAACTTTTTCATCAATATTAAGGAATTATTTACTTAATAAAAGCTTATATATCTTGCTAAAAAAAAAGAAAAAGTTAGTTTTGTCTTATTTCAAGTTTGCTAAGATATTTGCATTATAAATCGTGACGTCACATTGCAAAGTTTCGGTAGCAAAGCAGATATTTTCCTCTTTATTGTTGGCTGAAACAGGTTCCGCTTGTTCACTGATGCGAAGTGTAGAGAAGCAGCCATGTGCTTCTCAGCACGTGGTGCAACACAGAGCCGAAGTGAACAACATTTTGAACACCTGGTGTGAATTCAGCATGTCTACTTTTTTATTGCGTGAGGGAAAGTGCTAAATTATTCACAGGTATGCTCTAGGCCTATAAAATATACATAGCTATTTACAAATTTCTATGGACGACAAGGCGACATGTATGAATAATAAAAAAGTGGGAAGTGTTGCTGCTGCTGATGGAAAATCCACAGAATGAAGTCATCTGCAGGAGGGAGAGAGTCAGCTGCAGTCAGCAGAAAGTGTACCAGAAAAGAAATCAGAACCATCTTTATTCAGTGCATTGTGATCACCAAGGTAACAGGCGTGAGATGGAAACCCAGATGTCCAGATTTGAATAGTTCCTTCACTAAGTCTTGGGATTGTTTTCATTATGTTTGGTCTATAAGTCTATAAGACAAAATGAAATTATTGGGTTTATTTGAGAGCATCAAAGCCACAAACTCAAGGTTCTCCATTGAGCATTGAGCACAGCTTTTATGAATTCGTCTTCAGTAAATTTAACAGATGAACTCTCGCCTTGCTCCAGGAGGAGAAAGGCTCCAGCCGTCGGGCCCGTTAATTTAAGGAGGCTTATTGGTCCCCAGAAAAACAATGAAATCCCTGGCATTGTCATCAGTCAATAGAGTCTCCATGGAGCAAACTTAAAAACTGGACGTTATGCTGCCAACACTTACCAACAACAAGAGGCGGAAGTGAGAGTGTTGTGCAACATAAATAATCATCTGGCCGGAAAACGGTGCGCTAAATAATAAAACATAATTTACCGAAGCTTTGAGGCAGATAACTTGCCCCAAGAAATGTGAATAATCGAGGAACTCGAATCATTCGAGGAATCGTCACAGCCCAACAGTGAACTATGACATCATGCTTAGGAGCTAACTCATGATCTTCATTTCTCACTGAAGATCATGGCTCAACACCGCAAACAAGATCAGTGACCAGGGGCAGACCTGGCAGAGTCCGACGTTCACCGGGAACGCGCTCCAGCAGCTGAATCAGCAGGAGCAATGCGTCGACTCCGGCTCTGCCTGATTTTATGGATCCAACATGAAGCCATGGAGACACACCAAGTACTTTGGATCATACATTAAGACCAGACATGTTGTTTTGCTCTCCCCTCCTGTGAGCTGATAATAGAGTTGGGCTGAACAATCATGACACCATGAATTAAGCCGATAAGGAATCCTTATCTGAGCTGCTGTTGCAGGCAAACAAAGCACAAGACTCAGCCCCTGTTTGAGGCGTTGGAGAGCAGATACCACCGCCCCCCCTCATCAGTGTCACTTTGAGTTAATATTCCAGACAATCTGATGTTGCACAAGATCCACAGCAGGGAATCGCTGGCAACATGCTGAAATAAATACAGCGCTCCACTGACACTGTGCGAGCCTTTTCACGCAGAGTGCTGGTAGAAGCTGCATTTTCACGCCTAATCTATTTTTAATCCCCCCCCTACCCCAACAAAACCGCTTTTAAGGCTTGTCACCCGCCTTCCACAGCTGTCCTTTCAATAAGCCTAATGTCAGTGGCATCAATAAATCCCCGCCATGCTGCTTTCCTCTGAAGTGGATGACAACTCCAGCCTGTGAAGCACAGCCCTTATTTTGCAAAACTTTTGGGAGCAGAGTTATTTTCTGTGCATCTTATCCAGAGATAAAAGACGTGATAGAGCCAAAAATATCTATCCGAGGAGCTATACGATACACTGTATTTGTAAGTTTTGACAAGGGCTATTGGCCACAAAGCTAACGAGAGTCTCAAATTATAGGTTATTAAATCAAGCTTTGACAGTACGTTCAAAGAGATATCTAATATATCCCACTGCAGAGAACCAGACGATTATTAGTGGTGCAGCTTGGAGTGTTTGAACTGTTCCAGGCGTTGTCTGCTTTTGAGCAAGAACATGCTAAATTAGTGGCTGATGGAGTAAAAGTCATTACTTTTCAGCTACATCTCTGCACGGCTCCAATGAAGCCTCATGTGACTCCTTAAGTCCGCATAAATCTAAAGCGAGGTAAATGGGTGCTTCATCTGGTGGAGTTTGAATCCGTAACGGCTCACTCACAGGCCCCTTTACACTCTGCAGCGAGCTGCTGGCCCATAAATCTTAAGTAGTTCCTCCCCTTCGTTCTTGATGTTAACTATCCATGATGCGCTAATCACTTTCCCCAGCTCATTTTACAACACTCCCTCATCGAGGAGCCATTATTTACATAATCAGATATCTCTCCAGCTGTCATCTGTCCTTCTGTAGATTAGGGATGTTGACTTTTTTTTTTCCTCCTCTGGCAGTGTTTGATGCTGTATTAATTTGAAAAAGCTGTAAACTTTCTTTGTGTATACTGCGGTACAGATGTTATGAAAAAAATTTTAATGTTAAGAGTGTAAATAGAAATTCAGTGTTTCAAAAAATACACCTTAAAGTGAACCAGGATTAGTTGGGCCTAAATATGTTGTAATTTTCCTGTGAACTAAAATATTCCTGTTTCTGATACACCAAAACTTAGAATTAATTCAATAAAATGTAATCTTTGTTATATTTTTCACCCATGGAGGTCTCCATTTTTTCACCCGATGGGCTGAAGACGCATTTTGGTCCATTCTGTACTGGAATCTGTAGCGTAAACACAGGAAGGCTAACTTCACCAGAGTCGCTGGTTATCATACTGCGTGTGACTGGTGTAATTTTAGATAATGCCACACTGTGTCACTGTTGGCTGTAATTAAAAAAACATTCTGGATCGCTTCCTACACGAAAAAAAAAAACAAAACAAAACAGAAGAGTCCAGTGGGAAAGAACCGAACAAAACTTCTGAAGGTCCTACATTTGTGCCCTCAACATTTCTCTCCAGAAGACTTTGAGTCATTTGCACGAGCAAAACCGACGAAGGCTCCAACAGGTGATCGTTACCTTAACGAGCTAAAAATAAATGCCATGCTGACGGATTTTATCCACAAAGCGCCTATGACAGAACACCCGGCTAACGAGCGAAAAACGCTGGGAGAAACATCAGACAAGCAGTGCTGGAAGCTCTTGAATGCTAACGGAGCTCTAGTACCAGCGGAACTACTGCCGTTTACTTTCAAACAAAGACCGGACCCAAAGCTAATCAAGTACTTACCGGATCCCGCAGTCTGACCAGAGATATGATTGATTCATTTACGAAGCTGAAGGTAGTGGCAGCAGCAAAACACCCGCTTCTTCGACCAACTCTGATCTTCCTCTGCTTCGTCCTCCTCACCTTCATTTCCTCTTGTGATTTCTACATTCCCATTGATTTCAACACGCTCCGGTTCAAATTAAAAAGGCTTTATGACGTTACTCGCCGCTGTTTTGGCTGTTGGACCTTTAGACATAATTTACCTAGAATGCATTCATGTGACAATATTTTATTACAATTTATAAAAAACTAAACAGTCTACAGTATTATAACTGTATTGTTTTTACATCTAAAATACATATTTCTCAAATAAAGTCTACAACTAATCATGGATCCCTTTAAAGGTTGAAAAAAAAACTATTAATATTTATATGAATGGATGGTGACAGCATGCTACTATTTAGTGATTGTGATGATTTGAGATGTAGACTAAGCAAGTTGCTTTATTTACATTTAATGCTCAATCTGAAGTCCTTTTCTGCTAAGCAGGAAAACCAGGTAGAATATGAAACATGAACCTTTCTAAGGTTTATGGAGGAAAGAGAAGAAAGTGTATATTATGTTTGTAGCCCAGACAGCATTAAAGGTCATCAGCTAAGTCGTTGCAGCTCTCTCACCCCCGTTGAGAAGCAAGTGCATGTCCTCACTGCCAGACTGCGCTTTGAATTATTTACCTCACACGCTGCTGGGTTATGGCTGGATTTTTACAGCGCCACAGAGCAGAGTGCTCCGTGCTTACTCGGGCACAAAGCAGTGCACATAAAAAGAGAGCAGCACAAAGAGGTGGGAGCGGAGGGAGATGTTGTCTGTGACCAAAAAGTTGCACTCAGCAGGTTGCTTTACAAGAACACTCGCCATGCGCCCTGATACTGACAATGTAATGCATTTGAGTGACCCAGACTCGGCGCGGAACAGGACTGACCTGTTCTTTTTTCCCTTTAAAAAGACCAAAAATCCAGTTTCAACGCCAAACTAACTCCTTCAGTTACTGCTCTGACAGAAGGTGGCAGGGATATTCAAATGGGAATCAACACCTCCTGAGACCCGTGTTTTCCTGTGCATAACAAGAAAGATGTTTAAGAAAAGCAGAGGGAAGAAAAAGGCAGAGGCGCTGTTCTATTTCATCTACAATTTCATCGCTGAAAGAAGGAGACAAGCCTTGTACCTCCGAAAGCCACCTGTCAGCGCTAGTATGGCGTTCGGTGTGATCACATGGACAGCCTCGTCAATAATGTTCCCCACGGCCCGTGCCTCCGCTTTACTGACAGCCCTGGAGATGTCTCCATAATGCAGAAAACCTGCAGGGAAAAGACCACATGGTTATTAGTCTGGCAGCTAGCCATCAATCACAGCCATTTGCTCTGGGGAAGCACAGAGTCAGGGTGGATTAAAAGAAAGGTAGAAATGTGATACGCTCCGCTTGTTGATAGGAGCCGACTAACAGCGTGCTCCGGCTGCAGACACAAGAGGATTACTGTATCTACAAACTGTTCCTAATTATAATTGATGCATTGATGATTATCTCATTTTATGCATCTCACTTTGCATTTTCTCCCGTCTTTGTGCCACTTAAAAAGCACTTAATTCTCCTTTCTTTTCCTCAGACGAACAGCGATGCACCTCCAATTAATTACAAAACCTTTAATGATTTTTCTGTCGGTGCTGCAGAAAATTAATGGGATGGCTCTTGTTTCTGCTCAGTAAAGATTTCCAGAATACAGCGAGGCGATTAGGGTTCAAAGACATTTTCCACTTCAAAAACCTGCAATATTTCTCCGTTCAAAGTGACGAATCCGGCGTTCCGAATGATGGATTGTGACCGTTTTGATGGACGCGTCTGTCAGCATTATAAACTATTGAATGGAGTTTGAAATGAATGGCAACCTGTGAACACTGCAATTTGAGGTTTTCAATCACCCGGTCATGAAGTGTAACTCTGTGTGCAACTGGCAGCATCTTTTGGAAAGTCTCAGCTATTGAAACGCTGCGATTTATTCACCTGCAGTTCCATACTGAAGTATGCACACAGCTTGAAATAATGTATAAGTATGAAGTGTAAAGAAAACAAGTCATAAAGGCAAATAAAGAAAATAATTAATAAAGAAATAAATTCTAAACCGACTTTTCACGCTCAGCCAGTATCTCATAACCACGAGGGTTGAAATGTAGATGGACCAATAAATCGAGAACTTTGCTTTTTGGTTCAGCTCGTTTGTGACCACAACAAACTACTAACCCTGTCGTAACAAGTAATAAATCAGCTAATCACATAATACATTTAAAAAACCTCAATAGTTTCCATTTGCGTCTCTCTTTCTACCAAAGACTGGACGACAAAAGTCTTCAATGTGGCTCGCTGGTCTCAACGAGAATTTTGTTTACAAAAACTTCTGCTTCCATTTCATTTGTTGTTTATTTTAAATACTTAAAAATAAAATCTGTTTCAGTGTTAAATGTGCCTTAGAAATAAAAATCTTATGATATTTGAGATGGTGTGCTTGAA
>NW_006800680.1:77596-79487 GCF_000485575.1 Poecilia formosa | reverse complement strand
TTGGGAGTTGTGAAACTTTTATCTGATTTGTGAAAACTCAATGAAGTTCAATTTTCACAATTTTTTGGCATCTGGATCACCATAGATCTGCTCTAATTAAAAAAAACTACAACTCCTAGACTCTTCAAACCTGCACTGGATTTTTCTGCTCTAATAGAAGAATATTTGAAACCATGACTGTGATTTGTGAAACCTTTTTCTGATTTGTGAAACTTCAATAAAGTTCTATTTTCACCATTTTTTGCATCTGGATCACACTAGAACTGCTCCAGGTCCTAAAATACAACTCATAGACTCTTAAAACTTGGACTAGATTATTGTGCTCTAACAGCAGAATATTTAGAACCATGTTTGCGATTTGTGAAGCTCTTTTCTGATTTGTGAAACTTCACTTTACAGACCCCTGCAAAGGTTCTTTCCTTCCAACAACCAGCATGATCGACAATAACTCGTTGAAGAATTAATGAGTTACAACAACATTTAATTTCCCATTGGTTAAAGTGGTTAAAGTGGTTCATTAAAGCGGTTTTGAATTATCATTGAATTTGAAAAAAACCGCATGGAACATGTATGAATAATAATCTGATCTTTAGTGAAGTTTCACAAATCACATAAAGGTTTCACAAATCCCAAACCTGGATTAAAATATTCTACTATTGGAGCAGAATAATATAGTTCAGATTTGAAGACTCTAGGTGTTGTAGTTTTAGAGCAGGAGTAGCTCTCATGTGACCAAGATTCAGAAAACGTCTGAAATCAACATTTATTGAAGTTTCACAAATCAGAAAAAGGTTTCACGAATCCCAAACATGGTTTTAAATATTCTGCTTTTAATTGATAATAATCTGATTTAGGTTTGAAGTGTCTAGGTGTTGTAGTGTTGGAATTAGAGCCGTTCTCGTGTGATAAAAGATAAATAAAAGGGGTGATGTCGCCCTTTTTTGAAGTTTCACAAATCAGAAAAAAGCTTCACAAATCACAAACATGGTTTCAATTATTCTGTTATTAGAGCAGAAAAATCCAGTGCAGGTTTGAAGGAGTTGTCGTTTTTTAATTAGAGCAGATCTATGGTGATCCAGATGCAAAGAAATTGTGAAAATTTACATTTTTTGAGTTTTCACAAATCAGAAAAATGTTTCACAAATCCCAAACATGGTTATAGAGATTCTTCTTGGAGAGTAATCTAGCCCAAGTTTGAAGTGTCTAGATGTCGTAGTTTTTTAAGTAGAGAAGTTCTAGTATGAAAGAGTTCAACAAAAATGGTAAAAATCGAACTTTATTAAGGTTTCACAAATCAGAAAAAGGTTTCACAAATCACAATCATGGTTGTAAATATTCTGCTGTTAGAGCAGAATAATTTAGTACAAGTTTCAAGTGTCTAGGTGTTGTTTTTTAATTAGAGCAGTTCTAGTATGAAAGAGATGCAAAAAATGGTGATAATCAAACTTTATTGAAGTTTCACAAATCCCCAACATGGTATTCATTCAGCTTGAAGCGGAGAATAATCCAGTCCAAGTTTCAAGTCTCTAGGTGTAGTAGTTTTTAAACTAGAGTCGATTAAACATACGGAAGGTAGTGAAAAATTAAGTGGAATCGCCCTTTAGCTATTGGAAGATAGAAATGGAAACCAACTTCAGCTTGGTTTCCATTTATATATATATATATGTATCCAATATATATTATTCAGTATTAATCATTATTTATATTTGTTTATATAGTTATATAAATATGTATTGATATTACTAAATAATTTATTAAATAAATTATGAACGGCTGTGTGCTTTGTAATATGCTCTTCATACATCGATATCAGAATAGTCCATTCCTACCATTCCTATTCTATTGTTATAGCCACTAAGCATATTTAAATATGATGAACTATGTATTAAAA
>NW_006800680.1:59822-77009 GCF_000485575.1 Poecilia formosa | reverse complement strand
CGTATGCATGTCTGAGCTAAGCGTACGACTATCTGACAACATATGCTGATCTGACAGAACACCGGCACACTGTCGGTCCAGATGTTAAACATTTACATTTCATAAGTTATATATTTATACCGGTGGCTGAATGACGTCTTTTTCTTTTTACCGTGGAAAGTTGTATGGTCTATATGAGCCGAAATAAGACTTTATTTCAATGCAAAGCAAGCTAATAGGAGTTCCTGTGCTGCAGTTATGTAGCTGTGAGTTAAGTTAGCTTGATTTCATGCAGTTGTGGTGGTTTTGTCTTGGTTGTTTTTTTTATTACTATTTGACTAATTTTTCTATATGTTGGATGTTATTTTCTTGCAAATAGAGGCCTTTTGGACCGGACTGTGCAGAGTGCTCACTGCAAAATAAAAGACGGTCAACCCAGACCTGGCTCCTGTTCCATTTCATACACCGACAGGAACACACAACGCTGAGCTGCACTAAATTTAACTAAATCAGTCAAATTATTTTAACTAAATCAATCACTAAATATGTCTTGTTTGCAATTGGTCCATATTTAGATGATGGATTGAACACAACTTTATGGGGTGTTCAAAGTTTTGGATATTGTTTTAAATTGCCCTGGATTTTACTTAGAGGTACTAAAGTGAAAGGGGTTGAATATAAATGCAGACTTATGATCACACTAAACTGCTCCATGTTCATCAGAGGAAACCTTCAACAGGCAGAGGATTGCAGTGTAAGATCAAAACGCGTGAATGCCTCTGTATAAACCTCTTAAAGTTTAATTGAGATACAGACACTGTGAAAATTTAACGATTAGGCTGCTGAGTGTTTTTTGAAGCAAGCTTGGATTGAATTCCCTGCTCTACAATTTGCCAAGTGGTTTTCTGAAGACGGGGGAAAATTTTGACGTACCACTTTGCTGCATCCGGTTCAGATGAATGTCGGGCTGCGCCAGAACGTCGCTGAATGAGCGAAGCCCTCTGCGGTACCACTTCTCGGCTGTTTTAGGTCCAACCCCAAACACGCTCGTGAACAGCTGTCGGGGAAGGAGGTGCGATTTAAATGACGGGAAAAGATGACTGACTGAAGTTGGTTTTCATTTACCAACCTTGAGAGTCTGACACCTTTCATCAGAGAGTATTTTCTCGACCTCAAACGAGCGGCCATATTGAAGGATCTCCTGTGAAACATAAAAGCAAATGAGATTAGAGAGAAAAGCGCTGTTTTCATAGGTTTCTGTTTTCTGTCTGCTGTCAGCAAATGCCCTCAAATTGCTGCTCATTTGCAAACCATTTCCACTTAAATCAGGTGTCGTCATTTCCACTTTGTTCCCAGAAATAACATCTTTGTTGCCATGAAACCTGGGATTAACACCAGCTTTAATGACAATCATTAAACGCCCAGAGTGACGGGTTTTTTCCCCAGACTCCATTATTTGCTCTAAATGAAATCGTCTGCACTTCCATTTTAAACGTCTCCATTGTGTGAACCAAGTGGCAGTTACCTGGATAGTTAAAAAAAAAAAAAAAAGAAAGCTTGATATGTTTTTCAATTCTGCAGGGTTTGGTGCTCATTTTAAGCTTGAGCATAAAGGAAAGGCAACCAGCATGGATGAACTATTGATCCAAAGGTCGAGGCTGTGAATACAGAGCAGTGTGCAGCAGCCTTCACTGCTCAGCGAAGCATCCAACCGTCCACCTCTGCTTTTCAAGCCTCCAGCTAAGGCCAACCTCAAACGGGAGGATAATGCTTCACCACACTTCCTGCTCCAGGAGAGATATGCTCCTTCACATGCGCAGCTTCTGCCTCGCACACATTCATCCCCACGCTTCCCTCAGCGCCACCTCGTTTTTATGTCGCTATGCTTATGTCCTCTCCCCACTTTGGATGCCCAGTTGTCAGCGAGGAGCTCAGTCGCCGCTGATGGTGTCACTCTGATGTTCACAGCCACATCAAGCATTTTGTTTTTTCTGTTTTAACTCCGTTCGGCTTCACTTTGTTTTTCATGTCATTTCTCCTGTTTTCGCGCTGCAATCCGTTCAAAGAGACAACACTGGGAGCGCAGAGCTCGGAGTGAGGTGGGTGTCTGCGTCGCGCGCAAACAACAAAGACGAGAGGTCATCCGCAGACTGTCTAATTTGGTCTCCGCGGCACATTTATGTTACTTTATTTTATAATTCTGCCTCAGCGCTGACAGCTCTGACAGATCTGGAGGCTTGCTCTTAGACCCGCTGTGACGATGTTAGGTTTAACGTGTCAGAAAGTTGGATTGCCCTTTTTTAACTTTTTCATCTGCAGGGAGTCTGCGCTCTCCCCACGCAAACTTTCCCTGACAAGCTGCCATGATTTCTGACCTGAGCTTGACAAAGTGAGAGGATGAAGTAGCTTTAGCAGACTTTTTCCACTCAGACAAACATTTGTCTGTTTTCTCCTGCGGTGTGATCCATGTGTGCTGGGGAGAGTTTATAAATAAGCTTTAAACAAAACTGTACAGCACATTTACTGACACCCCTGGAAAGTTATTTTAAAAGACGCCTTAAAATGAATTTACTTTTTACTGGAACAGCTTCAGGTCACACAAAGAAATGAAGAAAATTTTAACCTTTACTTTCAGAATATTTGAGTGAATGTTATGAAATGAAACTGTAGCATAATTAGTACAGGAAGAAGCATCACTCCTCTTCTTTCGTTGGTCTGTCCAATACATTTGATTACACTAACTTCAGTAAAACTGGTTCATTGTAACAGTTACCTTTCATGTACACTGAGCTTCTTTTGCTATAAGAATCTACAACTGTACCGATTCCTGAAATGATTCAAGTACCTCGATTATTAAAATTTCGAGGAAAATTACCTGCCTCACTAAACTATGTTTTATTATTTAGCAGATCGTGTTACGGCTGGGTGATTATTCATGTTGCGCCACTATATTTATGTTGTTGACGAAAGCTAAGTGCTAGCAGCATAGCGATCAACTTTCAAATCCTGTTTTCTTTTCCATTTTTACTGATGACATTTTAATAACTGCATAGTTAAGCAGATAACACCAAATTTTACTAAGCTAAATTTTACTAAGCTAAATTTTACTAGGAAGGCTTTAAATTCCAGAAAACTGCAAAACATCAGTTCCTTTAAATCAAAGCTAAAACCTTGTCCTGTTGTACATGTAAAATTTTGGTGTTTTTATGCCGCAGGGAGACAGAGGATACTTTTTAGTCAGAATAATTACTGGACATTTGCCATATTTTCCAGACTACAGAGTGCACCTTACCAGGGGCGCCGTTTGGGGGCGAGGGGTTAATTATGACAACTCCAAGGGCCCTTGACCGACAGGGGCCCTCCACAAAAAATAAAAAATAAAAATAATAATCCTGTCCCTGCCCGACTCAGTTCTTACTAAGCTCCTACAGACTAGCCAGCTGCAGTTAGCAAACACCTGCTGGAACTATGAGGTCAGGAGCAACTTCTCTGAGTAATACTGGTTAAACATCCTAATGAGGTGTTTGAGCTATTTGATTTAGGCACTTTCTGTCAAATATTCTCAGTCGTGTCTGCTGCTAGCATGCGTTTGTCCTGAATGTAAAATTAGCGCGTTCTTCTTTGATTTCTAATTTTGACTTCCAATGATTCACTTGCTGCTAAAGAGCCCCCTGGTGGTTGAAGAAAAATCCACAGAAAAGCCGCACCGGGCTACAAGCCACATGGTTCAAAGCGAGGGAAAAAAGTAGCGGCTTACAGTCCGAAAAATACGGTAATAAAAACGCTGAAAGTTAGACTGGATCTTTCTTTATAGGGAAAAATCTTGTTCAGATTATATTTTTGAAATCCTCTTGACTGATGTTTGATTCCTAGAACATGTTCATTCAAGCTCTGCTGGGTTAAACTCCCCTCCTTTGTAAATGCTTTCTTTACACATTGCTGTGACTTTCGGTCCTTGAGTTGCTTTTTGTTTGGCGTTTACCACCATTTTTCCCTGAACAAGGCTGAACTGCCTTTTCTTATTTTGCACCTTGCTTAGCAACCCTCTGGGTTCTCTGGGCTTAAAGTCTCCCTGTTAGAGTTAAAAGGTATTTCAGAGTTTTGTAGCCAACAGTGCTGGTTTCTAAGCTGGACATCCCTGTTATGTTGACGGTTGACTAGTTTTACTATTTTGATGTAAATGTCAAACTTGCAGCTCAGTCAATGCTGTCTTAAAAATATGTAAATGTTAATTTTTTTTTAAATCCTTGAAGCATTCTTACAATTTTACTTTGCTCCTTTAAAAAATTAATTAGCAAGTAATGACTGTTTCCATGTTGTCTTTCTTCAACATGGGAAAGACAGATGTTCACTCAGAAGGTGTACATCTGTCTGTACACCTTGAATTTAGTCAAGAAGAAAAGAGCTTCTTGACTAAATTCCCAAATATCAGATCTAATCTCTATTTAGCAAATTTGTTTGGGATGGCAGGAAGGAAAAAGTGATGAGCAAAGTTCAGAAAATAACCCAAAACTCTTGATGATCTAAGATATTTTGTGCAAAGAGGAATATTTGTGAAATTTTACAGCATGAAACTGAGTTCTGTCCTGTTGGCAAGAAATATTAACAGTGGGGGCCCCAATAATTGCACCTTGTTTATGAAACGTCCAAATGGGGCCATAAATATTTTTTGTTCAACACTCATTACGAGCCGTCCCTGCAGTCCAGACCCCACCTGCACCGGTTTAAGTGTTTTTATGTAAATTTATCTCTCATACGTTTTTATTTGTGGCTTTAAACGTCGTCTATATCATGTTTTTATATTTTTCACACTTTACTTCGTTTGGCAACAAATCTAACCAGCTCTGAATGTGTTCCGCTTTCATGAACCAAATAAACATATGGAGTACAAATAGTAAAGATTTTGTGATTTATGTGTTTGGATCTGTATGGATCAGCCCTGAAATGACTTCTCCTCTTCCTCCAAGGATGAACACCATCGATTGGCTTTGTGTGCTTGTCATATCTGCATGTTTTCATCTTTCTGTGTGTGGTTTATGTGTAGCCTTTTCCATCCTCAACTGTCCAACCCGTGCAGCAATTTGGGCCCAAATGACTGTAATTACTGTGTTGGTATTCATTTTACAAAGCAAGAAACTCAACAGACTGTGTGGCAACCAAGAGGACAGCTGCACTTTCACTCAGTCAATTATTCTTCATTTTATTTCTGCCTTCTTTCACACAGAAAGCGGTTTATACATGTCCTCTACTGTGTAATTCTCTACGCTGAATTTATAATGAAGTCAATATATTTCCCTTATACACTTTGACATGACATTTGTTGTGAACGAGCTCTACACAAATAAACTGAATTGAATTTTTGGAGATCTGATTTGTTTTAAAATTGCTCAATTACAAAGAAATGAAAAATTTCTGAAACTAGAAATTCAGAAAAGATAAAACAATATTTGAAATTGATGAGCAGAATGGTTAGGAGTTTCTCTGCAGCACACTCCTGACTGGTGATTATCAGGTTTCTGGAAAACTTAATGGCATTCTGAGGAAGTAACTCAATCATTATGTTAAACAAAAACACAGAACAATGTTCCCTGAGTACCAAGGCTGAAAACCACAGCAGTGGCATGTTTCCATCACAAATATGCTCAAAATGTTGTCAATATTCTGTGATGTTTCCATTAGATAAGAAATGCAATTAAAATCATATGAGAATAAGTCTGTTCACCTAATAAGTCATTAAAAACATGCCGCACCATCAACCTGTTCATCCTGTTCTCTTCTTGGTTTGCACCAATAGTAACATCTGGTTGTTGAGCATGTGACTGGTGTGATCCAAAAAAAGTGTTTCCATTGCAGTTTTGTGAAATTAACCGATTTCGATACGACCAAAAAAACCACCTCATCCTTTTTAATCAACAATTTCTTCAAAATTCACGTTTCGATTAAACAGATTTAATTTCAAAATGTCAAATTGCTACATTTTATGGTCAAACGAGACAAAACAGCACTTTTAATTGGTCACCAGAACCACGTTTCTGCACAGAAAAGCTCTAAATCTTTTAGGTTTTGTTTCTTCTTTTGCCTTTTACCAGTTTTTCTTTATGACTCAGGCCTGCAGGCTGGTTAGGCCCCTCCATAAACTAAGTTCTCCTTCTGTTGCCTGGGTGGTTTACTTTGTGCAGCAAACAAAGATGGTGTTAGGATTAAAGAAAGCTCCGAATACTTGAAATGAGGTGTCAGTTCGGTTCAGAAGGCCAAAACCAGAAGCCGGCTGCACTGTGAGAGACGGCGCTTTGACACAGACTGACTCGCTTCAGCGCAGGCTGCCTTGCACGTCAACAGTCTGGATGACTTTAACAAAGCAGTCTGAGTGGCAGCAGCAGCAGCAGCAGCGATCAAGGTCAACACGAGGCAGAGACGGAGCGCGGTTCGGCCTTCATGGTGTCTAACCCACGGCTCCCCTCCCCACGTTTTTCATCGCCGCTCTGTGGTTTTGTTTTACGTCACTGAATGATTGTTGCTCCTTCTCTGGGACATTGTGAGTACAGTGACTTGACCTTGTGCAATCAACTCTGAATCCTCAATAAATTTTCAACACAGAGAAGCATTTCTGTGATCTGTGATCATGCAGAGCTGTTTTTAAGACGTTTGGTTCTTTCACACAGATTTAGGATTTGTTTTATGTCATCATCTTAAACCTCCAGTTTAAATTTAATCTCATTATTTTTGTTTGATATTAAAGTTTTTCTTATGATATGAAACATTCATATGTGACCAAACAGATCAAATTTGTTAAAAATACTTACAACTGAAAGGAAAATTAAGAAAAACCAATAAAAAAATGCCCTTTAATTTATCAGAGAAAACCATAAGTAGGTTAAAAAAAATAATTTCAATCAGTGTGTCAGTAAAGGAATGATTTTAGTTTAATATTACACTATTAAACAGCTATATTAATGTAACAATTGATCAAATAGTAATGCAGGAGTCAGAGATGAGGTTTAAAACTAAAATCATGGTTTTCTTCTTCTAATGAATTATTAAAAACACACTCAAGGTCACATTTTACCACAAAAACAACTGTTCCTGTGGGTCCTTCATCACCACTGATTGAATTACACGCATTAGCAAAACCACTGACCACTCTCTGCTCTTTTCCTTCGGATTTGATTCCTGACACCAAATTAGCAAAGAAACTAAACAGAGGAGAATATCTTACTCTGAGCGGCTGAAATTTTCAATTAACGTTATTCTCAAATCATAAAAAGGATCCTTTCTACACTGCACTGACAGAATAATCTTACTCATTTCATCACAAACCCTGGCTGAAAAGGGAAAGGGTTAAAAAAATCTAATTCAGTACAAACTAAGAAAACTATGTGCATGTAATTAGCCTCTGTTTTCTGAAGATCTGAGAGGTTTGATAGAGAATATATGTGAATAAATAACATCACAAAGACAGAGGAAGCTTAAAGCTTCCCTGTGTTGGTTCTTTTTTATAAAAAAAGAAAAGCATTTATTTCTACCAACATCAAGTGGTTAGTAGTTTTTGTGTGCATGTATTTATTACACCTTGTGCCTTTTTAGGGCGTTGAAACAGAACTATCCCACCAAAAACAGTGAACCTGAGTGAAGCTACCTGCCCCGACCTTCTTCAAATTCAATGAAATTGGTGTCAGATGTTTGTGCAACAAAATGTTTTCTTTGTGCTCCTATCATTTTACTAATAAATGTTTCCAGAGGTCAAAGGTCAGCCAGCCACTCTACAGCTGCAAAATCAAACAAAACATGGTGCCAATCAACTGAGCTACATAAACATTTATTAGTATCTTAAAAATGATAGCACCACAAATGAAAATTTCTGCTGCACAAACGTTTGACACAGATGTCATTTGATTTGAAGTAGGTGTGGCGCCAAAGTACTGACGAGTTAAACTGCAGCATGAAACTAAAGAAAATGTTGTTTTTTTACATATTTGCACAATGTCTTGACGGTTTGTTATGAGACAGATAATCTGTGAAAAAGATTGATCTCCTCCAGCTCCTTCGTGAGATGCTGTTGCTGTCTGAAGAAATGCTCCGCTCCCAACCAAAAATAACCAATCAGAGCCAGAAGGCGGGTCTCAGCGCTGCCAATTAATCTCATGTACGCACTGCCAAATGTGCTAATTGAGGAGAAACAGGAGAACCGTTTATCCAACTTGTCCACTGGTTATGCAAACAACAGGCTATGGATGAGCAATGCCAGACAAGACTGTGATGGACAGCACTAAGACCCGCCTCCTGGCTGTGATTGGTTGTTTCTAGTTAGCAATGGGAGCACTGGGAGAAAGCAGAGGAGCTTTTCACAGATCATCTTCAGCATACCATACTGTCACACAATGATAACAGTTTCAACAAACATCATAATCAAACCAAATTTTATTGCATAGACTCAATAATAAGTTATTTCAAAGAGCTTTAAATCAGAAAAACATAAAAACACAAAGTCATAAAACACACAGACAACAACTGAGACGTTTTACCATCATTGCACATCAGAAGGTTGATTAATGTTTCATGGATTATGTTTTAAAAACAACTCCAAACAGCTTTGATTTAAAGGAACTCAGTGTTTCGGCTGTTTAGCAGTTTTCTGGAAGTTTGTTCCAGATTTCTGATGCATTGAAGCTGAATGTTGCTTTTTCCATGTTTGGTTCTGGGTCCAGGGATGCAGAGCAGAACCAGAACATGTAAAAAAAACATGTATTTTTTATAAAAATTATATACTGCAGCTTCAAATACAAATGCATGTCACACTTGTTTTTTAAATTCTCATAAAAAAAAACATTTACATATTCCTTCCACTGACCAATTATTTCCTGCTGTGCTGTTAGATGAGAAAGTGTCTGTATCAAAGCCCAGATAACATGGAGAAGCAAGCCTCTTGGGTCTTACCTTCATCACAGCCTTAGTGTGTTCACCCAGGCATGGCAGGTCCTGCGTGGCCCCGACACTCCGCACGGCCCAGGGAAGACTCTTCAGGACGGAGGCCGCCCTCCTGAAGGCCAAGCACCGCCCCTCAATCTCATTGAATTCGTAGTTTTCCGCCAGAACTTCAAACGCATCCTAAAGGGATGAAGGCAAGGACAGGTTAAGGCAGGCTGCAGGAAAATGTAGGAGAGAGGAGCAGCTTTTTCCTCCCTCCGTAAGATACGACATATTAACCATTGTGAAGCTTTAAAAGGAGAGGGGCCGATAAGAGAAGGAGAGAAAATGAGGTCGCGCAAAAAATATGCCAGGTGAGGATTCTCTTCACTCAACCATAAAGGAAAACCAGACAGAGATAACTGCACGCTCCATTTCACTTCTCTGTCTTCAGTCTGTCTTTTCTCCATCAGTGTCCCCGTCTAGGTCCTTCTGCATGTCGCTTTTCTCTTGGATGACCACACACACACCCGCATACACACACACACACACACACGCGCACCTACATACACACACACACACAGATACAGGAGACGGTTTCCAGTCTTTTTCCACGTTTGTAAGAGGCTCTTTGGTGATATTACCTTCTTTTTTTCCAAAGGTAGAATCTAATGTTATCATGAAATGTTAACATTAGCAATGTGATGGTAATGCATTCACATTTTACAGGATAACAACGAGTTTTAAAGGTGACCTATTATGCTTTTGTGAACAGGTCAGGATAGATCTGTGGTCAATAACAAATATGTTAATTACCTTTTTTTACACAAAATTATTCATAGATAATGATTTTAGTCTGGTCAGTTCTGCCTGTTTTGAGCTGTTTCAGGGAGTTTGTCACTTTAAATCCAAATAAGAAGAACTGGCCACGCCCCCCCGCCTCAAAGTTTACACTCGCACATGAAAATGATGAACAATTACACAACCGTGCATCTTTGAAAAGCAAAAGTGGAGCCTCCTGCACAGCCAACAAGAGTAGTTTCTGAATGGCAAGTCAACAACAAAACATTGTCTTTTCCAGCAGCCATTGTCCAGCACATGCAGCTGGACAATGAGAAACGTCTCTAAGGTGAAGCAAAATGATTTAATGAAAGAACAGGTTGGACTTATTGAATTATTACTAACGGGCAGAACTTTCCGGGCGACGGAAAGTTCTTCTCTGGGGTTGCTAAGTAATGGTTGATTTGTGATGCTACATTCTGGAGGTTTTTGAAACGGCTCTTTTTACAGACACTAAAAAACAGAAACTTGTTACCAAAAAAAACAGCTGGGTGGTTGTTTTAAGAACTCGGGCTGTTTAAAGAAACAGATAGATTTAAAGGTACTCAGTTTCTATAGTTTTCTGAAAGTATATTCCAGATTTGTGGTGCATAGAATCTGAATGCTGCATCTTCATGTTTGGTTCTGGTTGTGGTGAAAAAGCAGACCAGAACCAGAAGACCCAATTGGTCTGAAATGTTGGTACAACAACAGCAGATCTTTAATGCATTTTATTGCTAAGCCGTTTAGTGATTTATAAGCTAACAGTATTTTAAAGTCTATTCTCTGAGCTACAGGAAGCCAGTGGAAGGACATTAATGGCTATGTGCCTCACTTTTCTTAATTAGTCAGCCAAATGGCCCAACCAAAGCCTACAGAAAATCTTTGGAGTATTCTAAAGAAAAAGATAAAACACTAGACCAAAGAGTGCAGACGAGGTAAAGACCAACATGTCATGCACCTCTAGATGGTTAATTCAATTTTAAAACATAAGCACAAACTGAAAAAAAACATGAAAAAAGGAGCTATGAGAAAATTCTTGGAGTTATTAATTATTCCTAATAGTCAGCAATTTCCAGGAAAAGACACCTGCTAAATATAGAACAACAAAAAAAGCGTTGGAGATGGACATAAAGTCAAGATATTAATATCCTGCTGCCTTCATGTCCAAGAAGAAGAAGAAAAAGCAATAAAGGGTTTGAACAGAAGGTTATAATTTGCTCCATCTGCACACTGCAGCGATTCTAATGCATCATTTTAACAGAAACGTGTGTCTCCTCTCAAATTGCTCATTTTTGAAAATCAGGTTAGTGTGTGGTTGTTCCGTTCCCTCCAACAATTTATTTTTAGGGTTTATTGTTAGTGGCTCAGAACAAAACGTCCCCACGCGGAGCTCCAGACATGCGCAGTGGTTTCCTCTGAGCGGGAGAAGATGTCTGTCTGATCGTCAGTAATATAATAGCGCTGCATAAATCATAAGCAGTGACGTGCGATCATGGAAAAATAATATCAGCTATCTTTATAAAATCATTTTATAAAGTACTTATTTTTCATTTAATTTAACCAAATCTGATTATTTCATTCTTCAAAATTGCAGATTTTTCGCATTTTCCCATTCAAATGCTTTGAAGCGAAGCCGGTGAGGCAGCAGTGAGCTGAGCCTCACCTAGGATTGCGCAACCTCTCGCTAACTGCACCGGTTGCCATTCTATGAGAGCATGCTCCTCCTGTCTGCACGCGAGCAATAAAATGGTTAAAAACATTTAATGTATGAACTGATTTTCCATAATTTAGCTTATGTATTTAATGTACTGTGTTTTTATTGTCACTAACTGTGTGTAATGTGTTCCGTGTGCTGAGGAGCGATCAGAAACGGCAGAGAACAGACTCGAGGTGAGGCAGGCAGTTCTCGTGCCTCATCGCTGGGGGCGCTCATGATCCCAGATATTGTGACTCCACAACTGCAGAGTAAGAGACGGTAACAGCAAGCTAGCCATACAGTAGCTGCGCTGATACAGAGAGAGAGAAAGACGTGGTTTTGAGTTGCACTTTAACGGTTTCTCCCTTTGCTGTTAAGCACAGCACGAAATTAATAATATCTACATGTCTAAGTTTGAGATAACGGAATTATTCTGCGGCGCGGCTAAGCATTACATGTTAAAGAATAGTCATTTTGCCCTTCAGCATTGTACGCATGTAAATAATAACATGCAGGGGGTCTAGATTTGTAAATCCGATTATAATTAAGTCTGTGCCTCACCAGCTATAAACGCTTCGCTTTCACAGACGGTGGGGACCAACTTTTAGTGTCACTTCGAAGGAAAGCTTAAATTTTAATAATTAAAACATATGACAAATATGGTTTCATTGATTCTCCTGTTACCAAACATGAGTTTTATGAAAACTTTGTGACAATATTGCATTTAGTAGTTTTTGGAAGTATGATCCAACTGAGTGACAAGCTGTTACAGTTTCACCAGCAGATGTCACTAGTTAGTGATGAATGAAGCTTTGAGTAATGAACCTTTTGCAAAGCAAAGGGTTGGAAGCTTCATTGCTTCACGGGGCTTCATTTGCCCAACACTAGCATTAGATAAATGTGAATATTTCTTTTTGTGGTAAATTATATATTTTTTTCTTTTTACTCACCACTGTTTGAACATTCAGATGCTAAAACCTGAGCTGGTGTCTGGGAGAGACCGGCCCAGCACTTCCTGTTTAAATTCATATGTGATGACGTCACTGATTGCGTCACCGGGTTCTACCAAATGGAGGGGTTTCTTTTTGTTTTGTATCGTTTTCTTTAACCTTTTGAGTTGCTCTGTATTACATGTTTTATTTTGCAGATCATTTATTATGCAGACTTGTTTGTAAATTATATTAATAATCTCATTTCTGTTTCTTTGTTTAGATTTTGTTGTTTGGTTTGACCTGTTCTGCCATGGTATGGTCTAATGAAGTGTAGATGTGTTGTTAGATTGGTTTAAAATAAAAACATTAAAATTTATTTTGCTCAGGATAGACGTCAGAAAACAAAATTATTAAACAATAAAATCCTCCAGAAGAACCTGGAGCTGGCTGCTGATACTTTATTTGACTAGACCACATCACAGTGAAAGAAAATAAAGTTCATTCAATCATTAATTAAAATTGTGATTCAGTTTATTCATAAAACTGTACTTCCAGTTGTGTGTATGTGTCTGGTATCAAATTAAAATAATTGTAACTTTGCAACATTATGTTTAGGAAACTTGTTTAACATTTTGATTTGATAAAAACAGCTTTATTAAACAGTCTTTAATTAAGCAAATCAACTGTACTATTTGTAAGAACATGTTGCTATGTTTTCACCACATACTTATATTGGATTCATCTAAAATCACTTTTTTTACCTTGTGTAATGCATTTCAGTTGAAAACTACAAAAACAAGCAAATAAAACAGTCTTATTTTATTGTTTTTTATGTAATTCATCGTAGAGCCACAACTTTAAAAGGATTTTACACAAAAGAAAGGCGGGCAGTTTTCATATTGCAGATTTGTTCTCAGTTATAAAATCAGTTTCTTTGAAAACACTTTCTATAGTTTAATAAATTAAATAAAAGCTGGTTTGATCTCAGAATGTGGTTCTACTTGTTGTACTGTAATATCAGTACTAATAATTAGACAAATTTGAATAATTCTTGAACTGCAGTTGAAAACTGCACAAAATCATTCCATTCACTTTCATTGAAATATTACATGTATTGTGTTAACAATGTATTTGTTGTAGGAGTCAGTATCAGGTCTTATATGTTTGGGTATTTAGTTTCCTCCATTCTGGACACTGAGGTTAGCAAAAGGAAAGCCAGCTTACAAAATATATGATTAGGGAATGTTAATAAGACTGGATAAAGAAACAAATCTATAAAATAACAGCCATTCCACCGGCGCACTACGCCTGAATGAAAAATAGTGGCTGCTGCTACATGAGGACTAAAGTTGAAGAGAGTGAAATTCAGGCCACGAACTCGGCAGAGTTGGACTTTAGCATATTTACGTCTGCTTTTCCTCTCCTCCAGCCAAGCTGAAATGTGAGGTCACTGCGGCGCCCGTGGTCCGGCGCAGACCTGCGGCCTTCAGCCCGGCTCACCCCTGAGAGGCGCTGACCCGTTTACTGCTGCACATGGGGAGAAAACGACCCTTTACATCACGCACACACACAAACATCTGGGCTCTCCTCTCAGCGTGCAACAAATAGGAAATTCAAGCTTGTTACTCAATAGGTTTTACGGCTGACTGGTGCTGTGGAGGGCTGTGCTGTGAGCACCTTGCATCCCAAACAGCAAGTACAACACAGTAATTGGGTCATTTTCAAACGCAAAAGATGATCTAGTATGCTAATTTCTCGCTTTTTTTTATAAATTAAATATTTTCAGTGTAATGTTTTCCAATTTAACAGCATAACCTGATGTCACATAGGAGATGTTTCCAGCCGAGCCGACAACACTTTGCATCTGTTGCACAAACGTTTTCTCTACTCCAGATGCCACATGCACACATGGACTGAGCGGATTAGCAAAGATTTTCCATAAGTACTGCAGCCTATATCTTCATTAGGAGCCATAATCATAATGCAGCCCAAGTAAACAAAGTAATAAACCAGTGGTTTACCTGTCAAACGTTTTTAATTGCTGCTGTCGGGTGGCAGATTCTGTTCATTTTTTAAACTTTTTTGACAGAGTGTGAAGAAATATGCATGTTAGACATAAACACATCAACCTGCTGAGACACTTTCAGGGAAAAAATAAAGGTTGGGAAGTTTGGCATTTTTTTCACCATGAAAAATAAAACATTCCATGCCATCGTGTTTCTGGATAATTATCACTTGAGATTTTTAAATAAAACTCTCAAAATATATGATCAACAGATTAATCTCTACTGATCTTAAACATTTTTGCAACATGAACGGGACAAAAACTTCAGAACAGCTTCAGTGAAGCCTTTGGTCCTTTTTCTTACATATTACTAAAAATATTACTTTTTAGTAATATTTTTTACTTATTTAGTTGTTTTTGAATATGTAACAATCTGCACAGTATTGTACAGAGAAAGGAAACATAAAATTACACTTACAAACATTTACACACATTTAGATATTCAAACTGTTGGCTGAAGTATAAATTATGATGTCCCAACCCTAATCTAATCTATAAAATTCTTCAATCTGCCCCAAAATGTCCCACTCTCATAACCAATAGAGGACTTTTTACAGGAATTAAACTACGGTGTTCCACAAGGCTCAGTTTTTGGTCCCGTGCATTTTTAATTTTCCCATAAAACTGTTTTTGCTCAAAGTTCAGATTAAGACCTTAAATTGATTACATTTATAAAATAACTGATCTTAAGCTCTTAAACCAGAAAAGCTTAAGATCTTTTCTCAAAATCTGTGAGATTTGGTGGAAAAACCAACACTAATCCGTCAGACAAGCCTTCAGCCTGTCTATATTACCCCGGCATTAGTTAACAGGGACTATAGTTTACATTGTTTTGCTTGTGATCTCCAGTGTTTCACACAAAAGGTTTTAGTAGAAAACAAATAACACAGTCATGCTTTTAACGAGCTGCATGAGCCAATAGCTGTTTTAACTCTAGTCAAGAAAATTTCCCAAGGAGCTCTTGATATAAAACTTTCTTTTATATTACTGAGGAAAAATTAATTGGAGTAATTAAGCCTTGGTGACCCTTAAGCTTTTTAAATTAATGGAGCAGAGAAAACAACCCAACATTCCCATGTAATTGCTTAACCTGTAGAAAAATGGAACTGCATACAGGCATTCGATCTTTGCCATTTTGTCAGCTGTCATGCTGCTGCAGCAGTTCTGCGGTGTTCGTGCTCCAGGCTACACCCTGCATATGCGTTTATCTGATTAATGAGGAGATAAGGTAGGCAGGGAGGCTCAGTGTGTGGGGACATTGATATAGTGCAGCCATTTACCCCCCACCACCAACTTATAATGGACATGCCTTCAAGAACGTTTTTGTTTTTTTCTCTCTGCTTCAATGCATGAGGGGGGGAATAACAGAGAACAGACGGATTTGATTCTGGACCTTATGTACCTCTATTGTTGTTGATGTTTAACAGCAAAAATAATTATGCCAGCTCATTTTACATCCTTCTTCCAGCTCACTAGTAAATCTTAAACAAGTTCCTAACCTAAATGAGTCTTATAAAATCTGATCAACGGCCACCAGGAGGAGCCTTTTTAAGCCTCCTTGGCCTTTTTACACGTCACCTGCTCCTGTGGATCATGTCTTGTGATGATGTGTGCCTAATTAGCTGGAGCCATAAAGTGACAGCTGCAATATTGATTAATCTAGGACAGAGCTCAAACTGCCTCCTGCATTTCACACCAAGCAAAAATCTATAAAAGCTCTGCAGGCCTTGGTGTGTTTTGTAAAACTCTACACAGAATGAGGGACCCAAGTTGACCCAGATTGGCAAAGGTTATATATATGTTTCATTGTTGGAGATAACTATGAAGTGTCATGCTGTGTTTTACTAAAAGCGCAGATAAAACCACAAGTGATGAGTCTTCAAATGTGACCCACTATGCTTCTATGCACTACAAAATATGTTTGTCACATTTTTTGCATAAAATCAGTCTAAGATAGTTAGATTTTAATCTGCTCAGTTCTCCCAGCTTTGAGTTTCTTTCAGGTTGAGCTTTTTAAGGGTCTCTTATCACTTTGAATCCAATTTAAATCAGCCTGGCACACCCAAATCATCTTCTACTCACGCAATCATACAACCATACACCTTTGAGAAGCAGAAGTGGTGCCTCCTGCACAACCAATAAGAATCTGGATGGTTCTTACTGGTTGTATGACAAAACACTTGTCTTTTCCAGCAGCCATTGTACCATCAGTGGTAAGGCCAGCTGACCAAACATGCTGGAACTCCAATGGGTTGCTAGGTAACGGGCAGTGCCTGGAAATTTTGACGTAATGTTTTCCAGACACCAAAAAATATTAACTTCTTGCCAAAAAAACAGTTGAGTGTTTTTTTAATGCTTGTTCAGTTGTTTTTAGAAGCAGTAGAAACACAAATGGAAACACAAAAATAAACAAAATATGAATTGTACATAATACATCCCCTTTAAATCTTAAGCATTTAGCAAATCCATCACTGAATGAAACAAAAAAAATAAAAATAAAAAAAGGTAGGATTTGGAGAGGTCTAGTCAAATACGAGACTTAAGTTGAATTAAGATTCAACCGTTAACAGGCAGTTCTTGGTGGAAAACTCTTCAATGTTGAAAATAAAACAATTTTGCAAAATAAATAATGCGATAAAATTCTTCCACGGCAACATAAAAGAAAAGAAAACACTTGACAGTTGCTTTTGCCAATTACCAGTTAATCAGTTGAAAACACAAGTACAAGATTTTGGGACAAATGTTTTTTCATACAGAACCAGGTTGATATATATATATATATATATATA
>NW_006800680.1:38313-58889 GCF_000485575.1 Poecilia formosa | reverse complement strand
TGGGGGGGGGTGTGGGGGGTTGAGTTGAGTGATTTATAATTAAGGGCTTTTTTCATTTTAGGACCAGAAGTGGCTTTTACAATAAATCAGCTACTAGGCTAAGAGGCGTTGCCACAACCAGAGCAGAACACGGAAAAAAGTCGAGTTGATTCAACACATGATTGGGAGAGGGACTAAAAGTCTCAATTAGAGACAAATAAGTGCAGAAATAGGAGGGGAAAGTAAAGTTTGAAAAGTGTAAAGGTAAAAGGAAATCAGTCAGAGAGGAAATTGACTCGGCTGCCCAGGGAGACAACCGATTGTAACTTCCTTCTCTCCTTTCGGGTCAGTTTCACAAAAGTCGGCGTTTAGTTTATGAAAAGAGCGAACCTTGTGACACAGAACACAAATTCAGTCCACACAGTCTCGCTTTTCGCCACGAGATTGCATTTAGTGATAACATCCACATTCACAGTTCTCCCACTGACTTGCTGCTTATTTGTGGAGATGCCATTCATAACCGTGACTCACAACTGCTGGGAAATAGTGTTGAATGATGTCAAGGAAAAATATCAGCAAATTAAAAACAGAGCAACAAGACAGGAAAAGAAATCATTTCAAAATCATGAAAAACCCTAGGTTCTTAATAACTTAATCATTTATTCATTATCTAAAATTTAATATGTCCATTTAACTCAGTACAATTTGAGGGGCTACGCTACGTTTCATATATTTTATATGTTAAAGCATTTTCTTGCTTTTAATAAATGGTCTGTATAGTGGACCTACACCACATTTGCAGATTTTTCTTCGGAACGTAACTCAAAATTCGTCATGGAAAATGTGCAGATTGGTGGATTTTTCTTCAATATTTGAAAGAAAATGCAACTTGTGAAGCTGAAATGTATAGAGGAACATATTTAGCATGTCAGAGGAAAATAAGCTAAATATAAATTTGAGCCACTTTTCAGATTTTGATTTGCAACAGATTTTGAAAACTATGTCTCATTTTCCTTCCTTGCCACGATTGTGCGCAAATTTTATTTATCTCTCATAAAGTCCTAATTAAATCCAACTTAGGTGTGTGAAATGTGAAATATTGTAAGCCACATGTGTCAAACTCAAGGCCCGGGGGCCAAGTCTGGCTTATCGTAGCTGTTTTTTGTGGCCCTTTAGACTCCAAATTACATGAATAAGTCCCTCCAGTTTTTCAGAAATCTGAAAAATTCACTCAAAATCAAACATTTTTCAGATTTTTACTGCAATTTTTTCTCAAAATTGGCCAAAAACAATGGACTTAAGTGACTGCTGCCTCTTTGATTTTGATTGCAAAAAACTGCAGAAACAATCAGAAGATCCTGGATGGACTGATCAGTGTCAAAAGATGTTCAACATTAAAAAAACACCTACTGAATGCTATTGAACAGATATTTGTTAATATTTTTTAGCAGTTTAATGTGTTTTATCAGCACATCCTGGTACAACTGGCCCTTTAAGGACACTCAGATTTTTGATATGGCCCAAAATGAAAAGGTGTTTGACCCCATTGGTGTAAGGGATGCAGTTAAGCAACTAGGTGTAGTGAGTATTTCAACAAATATGCAGAAAACTAAATGCAAGTATAGCAGGGAAGGCACATTTAGTAGAGATATTGTGTAACCAAGCAGGCAGTGAAGCAGATTCAGGATCATCAATATGGATCAATTGGTTTCTCCTCATTAGCATTATCACACGATCCTATCACAGTTCTCCTGGGTGGTTGGCTAGCAATAATTTCTAAGCAGGGATTTGGTTTACAGTCAAAGAGCAATGCAACACATTCTTTTTCCTACTCCTGTCTGACTTGGCTAGTCAAAGTAATTGCTTTTTTCTGCCCTGGTGAAGTGTTTTACCTGTAGTTTTCTCAGGTCCACAGCTAGAACAACCTTTCTAATCAGAAACTCTCCTTCCGTGTGGCTTTATGCGGAGATAATGAGTTAATCATGGGGATAGGAAAACAGAGGGGGATTGCTAATTATGGAGTTAATGCCGTGGAAAGAAACCGTGGATCAGAACTTGAACAGCAGCTTCCCTCAGGTGAGAGCGTGTTGATGGTGTGCACATCTGCACCTGCCCGTCCATGTGGACAAACACGTGTGAGAGTCTGTAAGAGTTTTAATACACACATGCAAAAACACGTGGGCAAGCAGCGTGGCACGTGTGCCAAGAATATGAACATTTAGCCTCTCTGGGAAGTAAAGACTCATTATGAAGCAGATGCCTCACAGGCCCTCATAAGCAGCGCTTAATAGGTCTTACAAAAACTCATCAAGGGGTCTCCGTGCTCCCACACAAGCGCAAACTTGGAGTTGGCAGTTGGTTCACCTTATTACACACAGAAGATTCCCATCTTCATAATCAGAGGCAAAAATAAATCGGCGAGATTGCTTGAAAGATGCAACAAAATGCAAAATAAGAACAACAAAGCAGAAAGCTGGATTCCTACATGGAGGAGGAGGAGTTCACTGCAAGGACAAGCGCAGCTCCGAAAATTAGAATGTTGAGATGAAGTTTGTCATTTGTTTCAAAAACTCATATATTATGTAGATTCACAAGATAAATCTGCATAATATATAAAAATATTTCAGGCCTTTATTTCTTGGAATTTTAATGATGATGGCTTACAGATAAACTCACGAGTAATCCAGCAGACATTCATTAAGGGTAAGCACAACAAGTCTGGCTTTTCAAAGTGGGAATATCAATGGAAAGTTGAGTGGAAGAAAAAAAGTGTTATAGCACAAGAATAACCAAGGTCTTCATGAATACAGTACAGCATTTTGGTGCAGTTAATAGCTGTTTTTATAGTGCTTTATAAATGATTTAAGCATTGGGGCAGACCATACAAGCCTTTGATGGAGACGATATTTCCTGAAGTCTGTTCTACCACATGGCAAAAAGAGTTCAGGAAGAGTTTGAGGAGCACAACGACCAGTTTCAGGGTTTCTGACTTAACGTGAGAAACCCCCAGATCTTACTGCTGTGAGTGTCTGTAGGACTAACCCAGAAATCTGCAACACTTTTACTCTCGTCCAGCAAAATAAGACACATCTAGAGCTGCAAATGTTGCATATTTTTAAAAACTTAGAATTTTAGATAAATATCTATAATAGGAAATGTTATGCAGTTTTATTTTTAAACATGATTTCCCTTCTGTTTTAAAGTTTTATAATCAAGATATTTATATTATTATTACTTTTTTATTTTGCAAAAAGAGGATGGATCCATTTTTTTGTGGAAAAACTATATAGTTTCTAACCTAATGACCAGAAAAAAAGATAAAATATTTATTACTGGTGTTTTTCGTGTCATTCTGTTGTGTTAATTCAAAGCAATTATTCCATGAAAACGCTGAAAAACCACTAACACCTGCATTTTTAATTATATCTCTATTTTTTTAATTGTTGATTCTTTATCATTTTTGGCCAAAGTTATGAAAATAGTCCTTCCCTCAGAGAGTCAGGAATGTTTTAACACCAAACAAAGAACCAGTATACAACCAAACTAGTCATAATGTTATGCCAGACAGGTGTCGAGTTTTTGAATTATTTGTTTGAAATACATTTTAATTTAGTATTTAATCTAAGTGGAAAGGAACGTGATTAAATGATCAGCATACAAGTCAATTATTCCTCACTAGGGAATTACATTGACCACATGCTGACACCAGCTTGTTTCCTTTTTCCTCTACTAATGTTTCGTTCACCACCTGCAGCTGCTGTTAATTATCATCATAAATGCAACATCCTTTCCCTTTTCCTTTCCCGCTCACCAACTCTTAAAGCTACGGTATGCAACTTTGATTTAAAAAAATATGCTTTTTTTAAGATATCTATTAAAACTGTCATTATGTTGTGAATGTTTAATATGAGACAGATAATCTGGGAAAAGATCGACCTCCTCCACCTCTTCCCTGAGCTGCTATTGCCGTCTGAAGACTTGCACCCGAAAACAACCTATCAGAGTCAGGAGGAGGGGCTTAGCGCTGTCAATCAAAGTCATGAATGCGCTGCTAAATGTGCTAATGGTGGAGAAACAACTTACTGTTGCAGGAAAACTGTTTATCTATCATGCTAACTAGCCTTAGCACTCATGACCGGCTGAGAGCCAGAGGTGTCAACAGTACTCACATTTTCCACTTAAGTAGAAGTACAGATACTTGAAAAATATTCTAGTGAAGGTACAAGTACAGGTTTTACTCACGTAAAAGTGAAAAAGTACACGTTTTGGGGTACAAAAAGTAAAATGTAATTTTCACCTTCAAGAATAAAAAATGACTTTCAATAAGTCTAAAATAAATAAAAAGTTCTAGTTATGCAAAATGTATTATTTTTTTTCTCTTTTGCACTGTCTTGGTATAGAAATGTTACAAAATACTTATCATTTCAACCTCACAAGACAGAGAATTCGTCCCTAATAGCTCTTTGAGCCAACAAATGGAAGGATTTTTAAAATAAGGCAACAGATGGGGAATGTTTTGCTTCTCTGAATGTTTTCCTCTGTTGTTTGCAACATTATTCAGGTTAAAGTCTCCATTGATTCTGTTTTCTCCTGCCACCGTGTGTTTTCCTTCTGCTTTGCTGTGGTTTCATCCAGCTGAATGGTGAATGACAGACACTATAACACAGCTTTTGTGTGAGCGGTGGATTTTTTCTATCATTATCTTTTTCAGTGCTATGTGAAAATATAAGGAGTAGAAAGTACAGATATTTATTTTAAAATGTAGGGAGTAAAAATAAAAAGTTCTCAGAAAGATAAATGTTAAAGCACTGCAAACACTAAAAGAAATCTTATAAAATATTCTTGGTCTAGTTTCTACTGCAAATATCTTAGTAAACTTGAAATACAACAAAACAATAAGTAATTTTTCAGTAACATAGGCTTTTTGAGAGTAAATAATTCATTAAAATTGATGAAAAAGTACTAGTTCTATTGGAATATAAATTAATTTATAACATGGAAAAAATGTAAGTGAAATATTCTGCCGGTGGAACTAGAATTGGGTTGCTAGGCAACAGCTCATGGCTTGGCCGGTGTTGCTAGGTAATGACTGTGACATAAATAAAATAATCTACCAGTGGAACAAGTACTTCTTCATCAATATTCCTGACTACCAGGAAAATCACCATTGTTTTTAAATCCCACCTTCTTTGTAAGGTAATAAAAGGTTTTATGCACTTACTTTGTCTCTTCCCATAAAATGTGTTATTACTGTTGAATGCCATTTTTATGAATTAGAAAAAGGTACGTACAAAAGTCCCACCCCTTCACATGTGGTATCATTGAAAAGCCCTAAATGTCCTCTCCAGATGCCAAAAGGAATTAATTCAGTAGAATGCAGGGGGTGGGAGATATTCAAGTTTAGAAATGTCTTCTACAGAGGACAAAAATGAACTACTGGTAGTCAGGAGGATATTCAGGAATTATTTACTTAAAAGTTAGTTTTGTCTAATGTCAAGTATATTAAGGAACTAGACAAAAAATACTTGGTAAGATTTTGTATTTCTGAAAAGTTGATTTTTCAAATATATGAAGAGTAGTGAAGTACTTTTACTGTTTTACTCTGCAGCAGAGAGCTATAAGGGGGGGATGAGCAGCACCACACAGAGTTTGATTGACACCACTAAGACCCTCCTCCTGGCTCTGATTGGTTGTTTCCAGTTAGCACTGGGAGAAGGCAAAGGGGTTTGAGTTTTTTCACAGATATCCATCTCATACCACAAGAAAGTCACATCCTGCAGCTTTAACTTAATAAACCTGAGTCACCCCTTCTTCTACTGCTGATTTTCCCCTTCCTGTGATCCTAAACCCACAGATGGCAGAGAGACGGACCCATCGCTCCCATTGACAAGACAGGAGATTGATACGGCGGCAGGGCTGCAGGGCGTGTCCATGTCTGCCCCCCTGTGGCAGGGATCACCGGCATGTCAGCTGCTCTGCCTCCGGCACGTTGCGGCTGCAGATGCTGCTCATTCGGAGGTTAATGTTTTTTTGTGTCAGTCTGCTGGTGAGTGAGGCAAGCCAGCTATCCAATTAGAGCAGAACAGATTAGAGGAGCGTTTTACATCGCAAAGCAGGGCAGCCACTAAGTGTTTCTTACTGTGAAAATCCTGTTGTTGTTTTCTATGGTTGTCCGTCTCTGGCAGGCGTATTGTGAAACCTTGTTCACGGGAGCGGCCTTAGGAGCCTCTGGCAGGATGTCCTGTTTACAAAGAAAATGTAAAAACATAAATAACCAGAGTCACAAACTCATTCACGCTCAAACCCATGGTCATATTTTCCTCTGAGTCCAAACCACCGATGGTCTGAATGTGTAAAAGTGTGTAAGGTCACTTCCTGATGAGCCCACAGCCAAGAGTTCAAATTCAATTACATCTAAATGCAGCCATTTGCCTTGGAGAAGTTATTTTTATGACTATGTGTCTCCGGGGCAACAGGCTAATGACACTCATCTCACAGTCTGGTGGCATCCAAATCCATTACACTACCTAACCCGTGGCATTACAAATCTGCTTGTCATCATCCAATTTTCTTCCTGTAAATTGCCTTTTCATTCCACGAATAAAACGCTCCACGTTTGTGAAATAAGCTGCAAACGGATTACCAAAATAATTTTTAATATTCGTGGAGACAATTACACATCATAAAATGTAACATGGCGTGCTGTGACAATCATCCGTAGATGTGGGTGGAGAGATATTCATGGCTTCTTTTTATTGTAATTATATGTGGTAGACAAACGCAAAGCAGGGCAAAATGTGAAAGGACAAACGTCAAAGAAAGTTCAGCATTCACAATACACGACCTCTTTCACCCTGAAATAAAATCAAACTGCTTTCAAAAGTCATCCAATTAGCAATATAATGTGTGGATGGAGTTATAAAATAATATCACAACCTTCAGAGCACATTTCCAAACCTACCAGGCTGGGGAAGTAAGGAGCCAGGAGGCCCGAGGTGACTCTGGAGGAGCTGCAGAAATTCGTATTCGATTGTTTGTTGATTATTTCTCTTTTTATTTGCTTAGACTTTTTAAAATCCTGTTGTTTTCTGTGGTTCTCCAGAAAACAACAACATTTTAGTTTGTTCATTTATTAATCTGTCTTGTCCACTTTGTGCTTCTGCTTTATGGGAGAAACAAAGTCTTAATAGACACCAATTTTTTATCCTGTGCAGCTATGCATGACTTTTTTTTACTTTAAATTCACTAGCAAAAACCTCCTGTCATGTCAATGACAGCTGTGCATTTTACTTTAGAAACTTTTTCTTCAATTTAACAATTTAAAACATAACAATCCTAATGCAGCAACCAAATTCACCATTTCATCTCAGTGCTGCATCTCTGCCATTTAAAAGAACCGTAAAGAAGCCCTTTAGCCGTTAGCTGTGCTAACCAGCTAGCACTTTGTCACATGATCAGATCAGAGTATTTTGATTGGCTGCAATCTGTTCAACTCGCTCTAATGCTGATTGTTTGGACTTTATCACCAAAAGGCCACATTTGCAGTCAAATTTCTGAAGGGGAAATTTTTGCTTGTTAATTTAAAGTAAAATCATATGCATAGCTGCACAGGATAAATAAAAATTAGTGTTATAAATTCAATGTCTACAAACATTTGTTTCTACTGAGACAAAATGTCTTTTCCATACATCGCAAATATCACCAAACACGACAGCGTTGACAGGACAATCAGGGTTTTATGCAGGAGGTTTGAGACCAAAATAAATGTTTTGACCTGCATACTAAATTCACTTTCCTACCTGTGAAGCACGGTGGAGGCAATATGATTCTGTGGGGATGCTTTTATTCACACTGAACTAACTACAGTGTGATTCTGGAAGATAAAGAGGCTGAAAAACATTAAAAGTAAATCCTTTTGTTCTGTTGGAAAGACAACCCTCATCCAGGAATTAATTCAGAGAGGAAAGTGTTGTGTTTAATAGATGATAAAATGATTTATCACATCACACACTGGGCTGGATTCAAACATGATAAGCGTTTATTCTCCCCTAGGACTCTTCCTCTTTTCCCTCCTGAAAAATAACATCTCTGAATTTATATCACGCCAAATTTTTTCCCTGGCAGCCAAAACTAAAACTACCCTCATTATTTCCCGTCTGTTTCCTTAAAACCCAACAGGAGGGGATTCTCCTTTGCTATTCCACCTTAACTGCAGTTGGTTTAATGTAATATGGCATTGTGGCTCCGTGGAGAAAAGCCTCGGTGCCTCAGCATGCTGAGGTTGGTTCCCCATCTGGGCTCAGTTATTATGCAGCCATATTGTACAAGAGGGAGGAAGCCAGAGCGCAGAGGTAGCACATCCCCCACTGGGCTTCCCTCCAGCGTCCTCTTCACCTCTACCCTGTTACTTAGATGTAACTAATCTAATGTGTACAGTCTGCACACCGGGGCTTCGGTGCTCCACACTCACCATATGCTGAGATGAAAGGGCAACATAAGCTTTGCTACATCTCACACAGTCTCGTGTTCGCATTGGAACCGTCGAGACGATCCAGGCTTGTAGCTCCTGCCGCGCTGCAGCCCGTCCGTCACACGGCCAAATGAGCGGGTTAACGAAGGCCACCATTCAGGGCAAAGGTCCATGAGATTCCACTTCCTGTTTTGGCCCTGCACCTATTCCTCAGCACACACATCCTCACACACTCAATTCCTCTCTGGGTCGTTTTTCCATTTTCATTCTTTTCAAATGAGGAATTTGTGGATCTTGACACAGTTTCCACTTAATCAGCCAAAGCAGAAAATAAAATATCCCAATTCAGCAGATTTAATACCAGAAATGTCCTTGACTTTAAAGGGACAGTGATTTGTATTTTCCAGGCACATATTCCCATTTTATAGCTCAACCAAGTAACTATGTTACCTTCAGCAGTTGTATATATAAAATATGACTTAAAAGAAATTTGACTTTGTAATTTAATGCCTTGAAATTGGGCTTTAGTCTTTTTAAAACTCCTGCTCTTTCTGAAACTCCAACTTCAGGAAGTCATCACAACACGGCTCCTCTATTAATGCTAATAACATTTTTAGCAGCGTTTCACTGATAAGCAGCTCTTATAATGAGCTCAGCTCCAACAGTTGTTTACTAATTGGTGCTGGCTAGTCTGAAGGATCTGAGTGGGGGAGGCGGAGTTTGGAAACTGAAGCTCAGAGGAGGAGCTGCGTCTTGAAGGCGGAGCTAGATCCAACCAGGTGTTTTGCACAGGTGAATGGTTGCCATGGAGATTATAATATTTCTTTAACAGGCATGAAAGAATTAAAGCAGCACTCTGTTTTTCGTTTGTTTTTCTTTTTTGGATGAGGGAAAAACATTATAACACCATGTGAAACTCAAAAAGTCAATTTTGCATAAGACTGCCTCTTTAAATGCAATATCTCCACAACAAATTGATGTCAGGACGGTTTACATGACAAACCAGTTTAATTCAACTCCAATTTACATAGATTCCAATTCAGGCTAGATTCAGATTAAATAAATCCAGTTATTCTGAATAAATTCTAGTCATACAGCTCGATAGAAATTGACTGTGGTACTCGATTAAATGAGTAAATTGAAGCGTCTAATCAATGAATTGGAATTAATTGCATTTTAATCAAACCACATACCAACAAAATAACCAACCTTTTTTGTAGCTAAATTGATGAACAAATACACATATAAGGTCAACAATAAAGACATGTATTGTTTTTAATCTGTTATTTAGGTCATTCAAACATCATATTGGTGCAAAGAAGAATGGCTTAAACTAGCTAAAGGTAGGTGATTCAGATTTAAAGGTGGATCAACAAAGTAGATAAACAACGTCTGTAAATGCTTATGTTAATGTGATTTCTTGGTTTTCCATATTTATCTGAGTAAATTATACCTTTTAAGTATTTATGTGCAGAAGACACTGATTTATCACAATTCGGAATAATGCCGTAACATATCAAAATGTGGAGAAATGAAACACTGTGAATACTTTCTGCTGGTGGACGAATGGGAACAACTCTCCTGACACCCCCAACTCACCGCCAAAGAATATAAAGAATCTGCGCTGTATTATTTTCTCATTACTGTCCAAGCGGGCTACACAGAGAAAACATCATGGCTGTCAAACTGGCAACGCTTGAGTGTTATGTATGAGGGCCTGATCGGCTCCCAGGCTCTGCTGCTGCCATTCAGGAGAGAAAACACTGAGCAGCCATGAAAGTATGGATATATATACATCCATGTGTGTCTGTTAGTGGGCTGCTATGAGCCCTGACATACAGCTGATGGGTTCATTTGACACTCCCACACAATCTGGAGGATGTTTGTTTTTTATTTTTTACTATCAGAGAAGAGTACTGAGCAGAGACATCTGGAGCTAGGCATCAAACTTCAGCATCTTTTGAATGATTCATATATTAATCTGCTTGCTAAATGTCAAAACTGTCTTAAAAGTGAGTCAGCATACATAATTATCAAACAACATGATGTTAACTGGAAACCAGAAGTCTTCTGATTAAGAGATCTATGTGGTGTAAAGTAGTAACAGATCATCAGCACTGTGAAAAGATTATGAAAGATTCTGTTTGGCCTTGTAAGAAAGTTCCTTCAAAGACAGGAGGAATACGTTCAGCAAAGCTGATAATCTTCCACAATATTGAACGTTACAAGTTCAATCTGAGGTTAGATAGCTGAAAAAATATATTCGCTACATGCCGGACTTGCAAAAGAGTTCAGGGATACACTTTTTACCACACAAACACGACCAAGGTGAAGATGTTTGGAAAAACTGGTGACGTGACCTTTCCTGTTTTATTTGCAGTTTCTTCTCAAGCTGTTGGACTAATTTTCTCTTTTCTCCACGCCATTATTTTTCTATTTTTGAGCAGTTATGAGGCATGCTGCTGAAACTTTAAACTGCTAATGCCCAAAAGTTACTCAACAGCTTGTTACTAAGTAACCAAAGAGTGAGTGAGTTGCTAGGTAACCAGAGTGAGTGAGTTGCTAAGTATCCAAAGACTGAGTGAGTTGCTAAGTAACCAAAGAGTGAGTGAGTTGCTAAGTAACCAAAGAGCGAGTGAGTTGCTAAGTAACCAATGAGTGAGTGAGTTGCTAGGTAACCAGAGTGAGTGAGTTGCTAAGTAACCAAAAAGTGAGTGAGTTGCTAAGTAACCAAAGAGCGAGTGAGTTGCTAAGTAACCAATGAGTGAGTGAGTTGCTAGGTAACCAGCGTGAGTGAGTTGCTAAGTAACCAAAGAGTGAGTGAGTTGCTAGGTAACCAGAGTGAGTGAGTTGCTAAGTAACCAAAGAGCAAGTGAGTTGCTAGGTAACCAGTGTGAGTGAGTTGCTAAGTAACCAAAGAGCGAGTGAGTTGCTAAGTAACCAAAGAGTTTAGCTAGCTGTTACGGTTGAGAGGCTAAAGCCGTTCCTCTGCCTACATCTCCCAGAATGCTGTGCAGTTCTAGATCAGGGTTCTAGATCTAGTTCTAGATCAGTAAAATTATTTAACATTTTATCAGACATATGATGCATTTATCCTGATGTAGATTGTTAATGATTTATTGCCTAGCCTTACCTCAGACATGGCGAGTCAGGAGTTTGAATAGTGAGTGTGAAAAGTCATGAGAGGTTTCCGGAAAGTCGCTAAATAAAGCGACAAAGTTTATAAGTAAGCAACAGTGATTCTTTTGTATCGCGTCCCCAGACGTGACCACATCCCGCGTCCCCAGACGTGACCACATCCCTCAGTGTCTGTTTGCTCCGCCCACTTTGCTGACATTTTTCAGGGGGCGGGGTTATGCTTTCACAAGGGAGATAGTTACACTTTAAGAACAAATTCTTATTTACAATAACTGAACAAGAGAATGGAGCTCTAACTTTAAAAAATTTAGTTAATTTGTAACCTGTAATCGTTTGTTTAGTTGTGCATGATTGGCCTAGACTAACCTGAATGAGGTGTTTGGTTTCCACGGGAACAGGTCTTCCCTCTTTCATGCTGTCGGTGAACCAGCTGATGTCCAGCACGTTTACTGTGGAAAGATCCGACAACGAGCGACTTTTAAGCCACGGCCAGAGAGAAGACGACTGGCTGTCCTCCGACACCACATGGGTGACCGCATCGCTGTGAAGAGAGGAACAAATTCAGTCAGAGCTTCTTCAGGTTCTCTACATGTCATTTCAGATGCTAAAAACATTCTGCATAAAATCATTTAAAGTTATAACATCATAACAACTGGCTGCTGGTTGAGATCAACAAAAAACCCAAACTGTTAAAAGTCCATAGGGATGGCCAAGTCCAATCCTCCAGAGTGGCTGTATTATTTTCCAGGCACATAATTACATTTTATAGCACAGTCAAGTAACTATGTTGCCTTCAGTTGTGATAAAAATGCTGTAAACGTCAAGAATAACTTAAAATAAGTTTGACTTTGTAATCTGACGACTGGAAGTTTAGACCTGTGTCCCTTTAAGAATCACCTCGTCTTTCCAACACTCTGCCTCACAATACTTCTCCATGATACTGTTTGCAACCATTATTACTGTAGCTGGACTCAGAAGTCGTTTGTATGCTAAGCTCAGCAGATGTTTGCTAATTGCTGCTGCCGCTAGTCTGGAGGAGCTGAGTGGGGAAACGACACTCCAGGTGTGTTTTTGACGAGGGACAGACTTTAAAACATGATATAAGTTGATTTTGAATAAAACCTCCTCTTTAATTTTAGCTGATGTGGAAAATAATATGTGTTTTGACTCCCCAAACCTTCAAAACCAGCATGACATTCCTAATAATAGCAACATGGATGAATTGGTGTTCAGTTTCACATGTTTCCTCAACACAAATTTGAGCCAGACTAGAAAATTAGCCTCAATATAAACAAATATTACAAAAAACACTCAAGTTTAAGCTATTAAAGTCAAAATGAAGACAAAAGGTTCCTGAAATGTTCTTAATTATAACTCAAAACTAGTTTATTTTACCAGGTGTTTATGTTTCTTTTTTGTTTTTCAAAAAAATCCCATTAATTTGATATTCTTGACCCAGCAATAAAAACAAAGGACACAGCTTCTCTCACACACACTGAGTTGACTGGGTTGGTCCCAGTATAACCCATTAGGGTTCAATGATCTATCATCACTCTTACTTAGCCGGCTCGCTCCCACAGAACCAAACACACCACCCCAGACGGCGCCTCTTTTGATATCGACGTCATCATTATCCGGATGGTCGGTATCAGTATCACTGGGAACAACATGCTAAATGAAAGCATTAATTTCAACATGATCCTCTGCATAAGCACCACCAGAACCCCGTGTGCACATCGGACAAAAACACATGATTATCTTGTTTACCAGAATGACATAGCTGTTGTTAGTTTTGATTTAAATGGGTCTACCCTCTGACTGGAGGAAAACTTATTAAATTACAAAAGAATAAAAACATTTCATCTGAAGGAGTTAAAAACTTTGGATCAGATTTGGCCCATGACTTCCTTAAGGTACACTGCAAAAACACTAAATCTTACCAAGTACTTTTTGGTCTGGTTTCTAGTGTAAAAATATTAATACACTTGAAATAAGACAAATCTAATTTACAAGTAACTTTTCAGTAAGAAATACGTCAATAATTTCATACATGATGAATAAGTCGCTATAAGTCAATCTGCAAATGGAACATTGATCACATATTGTAAGTTATAGCATATTTTCCTCATTTTAACACCAAGTGTATCTCCATCATGGTCTCAGCAGAGTGAAAGAATACTTTTTAAATGCAGTTCAGGTCTTTGTGTGCGTTGTTTGGGAGATCCACTCTGGGTAAATAAGAATCAGCTCAGTGAATCCCTTCATACTTTGGTTTTGAAGTTATTGAACCGCTGCCCTCTTCATCTCACGAGACTTTTTTTCTTTCCTGCTTCCTGATTCTGATCTGTTTCAAGTGCCGCACCCAATCAAGGCGTTCAGTCATGCATAATTACCCCAAGCATGAGCCTCCTCCTCCTCTCTTCTGACCCCCCGGAGTAATTGGAAAGACTTTAGGCTGCGCCTTGATTGGCCACATTTTCCCAAAGCTAATCCTCTTTCTGATCAACAATCAACTATTTTTCCTGAAGTAGTCAAATTTATTAAAATCTCAAAATGTTTGTTTATTGGTCAGATTTTGGAAATTGTTTTTGATTAGTTCAACATTTCTTGGTTATCTTCAGCATGGCTAGTTTTAAAGCTCTTTTAAGAGTCTCTAAAATATTTTGCTGAGTTTTGATAAGGTGGAGGTTTGTCTTCATATTAGACTCAATAATCCTTTTCTGCAGTTTAAATCTTCTTCCATTTCTTTTGCCTCAAGTGTACCACAAGTTCCTGCTTTGGGCCCTTTATAGTTCTATGATATTTCCTTCCTCTTTAGCACAATGTGCTCAAAGACATTTATTATTAATCATATGTAGATAATATTAAGCTATATCTCTTTAAAGCCCCATGATGCTTCAAAGCAATAACTTTCTTTGTTGATTGTTGATCCACTTTTTTCCTCTTTTTTCAGTACCTTCAAAACACGGAATAAACATGAAAATAACGTTTATCTTTCTTTCTATTTGAACGGCTGGAACAAGAAATCATTACTGATATAAATTTGTTATAAAAGTATTACTGATTGCATGTTCTCCGTGTGCATGCGTGGGTTCTCTCAGGGCGCTCCGCACCTGCTTTACTGATAATCTGTCAGAGTTGGTGTGTAGGTCACCATTTTTATTTTTTATTTTGTAACTGAACGGAACCGAAACACACCGAATTCCTCATCACACCTACATTTTCAGGTTGTCAAAGTAGAGCAAGCATACCTCCCTTGTTATTTTTCCTTCTTAAAACTTTTTCCTTGCCTTCATATCAAGTTGCCGTAGTGTTGACAAATAGTGGCAAAGCACCGTGTCCCTGTATGTCACGCATTATGTTGACAACTTAACAGCTAAAATCAATAGTTGGCTAAAAAAAAAAAGACTACATCCCAGACTAATTTCACCTATTTTCTATTGTACATAATCCCCTTCATCTTATGAGACTCACTGTAAGTACCGTAAATGTTAATACTAATAAATCAACATGGGATTATTACTTAATTTTCTCCATTACACTTGCTTTGATGCCTCGCCAAAGGAATTGAATCATAGAAGAGAAACAGTAGGAAGTAGCTGGTGAGAGTCTGGCTAACGGCTCCATTTAAGAGCAGGCAGGTTATTTGCATGCTGGAGCAGTAGAAGCTGCAATTTATTTCCTAATGAAGTGACTAATCTAGGTCTCCTTACATTAGATTTGTCTCAAGACTTATTTCAACATACAATCTGGTTTGCATGTTCCAACTATTTAAACGAGTAGGATTTTGAATAATGTAGTGGCAATTTGGAGAGGCCAATTAACCTCATGTTTTTGGACTGTGGGAGGAAACTGGAGTATCCATGCATGCACAGGGAGAACATGCAAACTCCATGCAGAAAGACTGGGGCTGGGAATTGAACCCAGAACCTTCTTGCTGCAAGGCAACAGCTCTACAAACTGTGCCACTGTGCAGCCCAGGCACAATATCATTAATTTAAATAAGTTTTCTCTCTTAATTGTGGTTATGCTTGTAGATAATAGTTTTATTCATTGCCATGAGCGAATCCAAGAGATACAGAGGAACTTAATATATTCACGGTTCAGTATTCGCAAATTCATCAATTTTTCTGTAGAATGTAACTAAAAATTCACAAAAAAAACTGGCTCGTTATGGATTTTTTTATAGAGCATTTTTTAATATTTGAAAGAAAGTGCCTAAATCAAATAGCACAAACACCTCATTAAGACGTCATTTATGGCAGAATCAAGCGACTGTTACATTCAGCTCTTATAAATGTTTCATTTATCAAAAATTACTTCAAAGAAAAGTAAAACCTTGACATTGGATCTCTATTTAAAAACTCTGCCTTCAGGAAGTCAAAACAACATGGCTCCTCTGTTAACCCTTTAACCATGTTTTAACCAGTGTTGCTCAGAGAAGTTTGCTAATTGTGGCTGGCTAGTCTGTAGGAGCTGAGTCGGAAGCTCAGAAGCTTGGAAACTGAAGCTCAGAGGAGGAGCTGCGTCTTGAAGGCGGGGCTAGGTCCAACCAGGCATTTTGAACAGCTGAATGGTTGCCATGGTGACTAAATAATTTCTCACATACGCATTTCTCAAACTTTCCAGGTATATTTTTGATAAGGGAATGACATTGTGACATGAGGTAAAGCTCAAAAGGTTGCTTTTATATAAATTAAATATTTAAATTATTATTCCATAATCCTGGAGCAAAATCCATTTCCAGATAATCTTTATGTTGGAAGAAATCTGTTTTCTCCTTCTGTTAACGGCATTATTTCTGTTTTACAGCAAGTAAACATACATCCATTTGACATAACAGGGTTTTATTTTTACAATACAGTATTATAGATGTGAAATTCGTCAAAATTTGTTCCTTGAATTTATTTTGTTTAGTAAACAAGCTGTTTTAAGTTTTGTCCTGCTGCTCTGGCAGTTGGTGGTTACCATAGCAACCGGTAACTGACAGCTCCTCCCCGTTTTTGCTGCTGGTCTGCAACTGTGGTACATATTTCTACCAGCTCTGTGTTTTCTTGACCAGTATTATATTTTAACATATATTTTAGACAAATTTAATAAAACACAGTGTTTCTTCAGTAATTTTGCTATGTTTTGTAAACATTTTTAGCTGTTATTAATGTCCATTTTAGCTGTTTAACTGCTGCTAACTGAAGCTATCGCTCTGTAGTTTGCTTAGGGTTATTTATTGTATTTTATTTAATGTATAGGGACAGAAGCTGCTGGACTGATGTTAACCACCAACTTGAATAAATAAAAATTTGTTAGGATAAATACAGAGAGTCTTAATGTGTCAGTCGGGAAGTCGACCTACTGGACCTGAGACCAACATAGAAGGGTTATATACTGTATGTTCCAGGTAAAAAGGGTTTTTTGTCCTAGAAAGAAAGAAATCTGTCTACATCCATAGAGCAACAGGCTTCACAGATTCAGCCTCACCATCCGTGTGTGGTGGTGCCATATCTTTTATGTTGGCTGACACAAAAAGTATTTTTAGTCCAGAAAATGTGAAAAAAAAAACTTTTTCATTTTGAAAAACAATAATAATAATAATAAAGACAATACATAGAATATAAATACACAGATTATCTCAAATTAGTAGCAAAATGTGAATTCTTCTTACTGTTTTAGTTTAGTACGACTGCTGGCACATGACACCAAAACAGCATGTGTGAACATTTGGGTTACTCCCATTCCTGAAGCAGCCTATCAGTCAACCAGGAAAAACATGTCGATATTTGGACGGACGTTCATGTGCATCGGACCTGAAAGCCAGACCAGCGGGGAGACGTGTGTGTCTGCTGCTGGAGTCTGCGAGCGCGTTGCGCGTCAGGCCATATGCTCCAGGCTGTCTGCCTGCAACGCGCACAGGACCAGACATGGGAGGTGCTGCTATCAAACTGCAGCTGATATCAGTTTGGTGAGCTTGCAGGATTAATGTCAGTTTGAGGCAGGCGGGCTCCACTTCCTGTCGTTGGTTTCAGACGAGTGTGTCAAGCCAAGTGTAACCGTAGGAACGCTCAAGCTGTGTTTCTGGGAATGCTGCCACGGCCAGGCTGGCAGGAACGCGAAGAAACGTGTTCAAACAATCTCTTACTCACACATGCACTTTTAATGTAGCACTGTATAAATGTCTGGACGCTTTAGCACATTTTCATTCATTTTTATCCCCTCCCTCTTAAATGAAAGCGAAGCTGCGAAAGCTAAAACCTGAAGTGTCGGCTTTACAAAACTGTCGATATTTTAAAAAAGCGAGGTGGCTGCATCCAGAGTATCAACCAGCCTCAAAGGAAAGCGACTCTGAAACGCGGCTGATTTCAAGCAGAGGACTTCTGCTGCGCTCACAGTCTGTGATTTGAAGACACTTTCATTCAGACGGAAGAAACGAACGGGGCATGCTGCTCCCATAATTACCACACAATGGAGGATTCATCGCTCCAAGGAGCAGGCACACAAAGCTTTTGTTCTTAAGTGTGACTTGGCATAAAAATGTGTTACCAAAGTCATTAAAAAAGTTTTTTTTTGCGCTTTGTTACCTCTGTTGTGCTGTTTTCTTACTGCCAGCAATCTGCAGATGGTCGAGTCAATTTCTACTTTCCTTTTGATCAAAGTGTTACGGCTCTATGAAAATATATCAAAGTTTTAACCAGCTGCACTTTCAAACCAGATGCAACTTTTGCTTTAAAGTTCTTTACATACAAAGTTTCAGAGTTTTTCTGTAGTTGAAAAAGAGCAAAGCTCCAAATGTAATGGGGATAATGCACATTTCATCCCAAAGTAATGAAGAAAAAGAAGATAATCACATTTGTTATTGATTTGCAGAAAGGAAGGAAAATTGGATTGTTTTCTTTAGTAACTCAGACTTAATGTAAAATGTGTTTAATGTGATTGCAGTTCTCTGCATTACAAAGTTTAAACTCAGGAAGGTCTTTATTATGAATATTAAGGTCTTTACTCTGAATAAAGGCCTTTCTTTCCCCTCCCAGTTCTTCTGTTTTTAGACAGACATGCAGATTTTCGTCTCTATTTTTGGTATTTTTCTCTGACTCGTGTCTGTCTACCTTCCTGCTTCTTTTCTTCCCTCTGCAGAAAGCAGGAAGTCAGCGAGCTCCTGTTGTGATATGGCGACTAATATAAGGCTAAAAAAAGCTGCACCAGCTCACATGGCTTTCTGTAAATATTTGTAAACATGCTGTTACATTTTTATTTTTTAATCTGTCAAACTCCAATAATCGTGGGTCAGTTTAAGATTTCATGTCTGTAAAGAAATGCACTTTATCGGGATAGTAAAAGTGCTTATGTTAATACACTAGAGAGGCATTTCTTTTGCTTTTGAGTTTTTCTCAAATATTCACTGCTTCAAGCATTTCTCATAATTACTAAATTCAGCATTTAAATACTCACTGAGGTTTAAATACTCACTGAGGGCCATGGGAGAAAAAAAAGAGTCTTAGTAGTCAAAGTTTTTACTCAAAATTTTGACTTTAATCTTGTGACAGGAAAAGTCTGAGAAAAACAAACTCATAATTTTTATTTTAAAAAGTCAAAATTCTGAGAGAAAACTCAAAATTGTGTGAAAATAGTCCATTTTTAGAAGAAAAAAAAAAGCCAAAATTCTGAGAAAGTTTGAATAAAAAAAATTTAAATTCTGAGAAAAAAAAGTTTGAATTTATAGAAAACGTCCAAATTGTGACCAAAAAAAGTCTGAATTTTAGGTAAAAAGTTTGAATAAAAATAAATAAAAATTCTGAAGAAAACAGTAAATTTTGAGATTAAAGTTAAAATTTAAAGAAAAAAGTCAAAATTCTGAGAAAAGTCAATTTTTTTTCTAATCCTCTTGGAGGTTTATATTAGGAAAATATAAATATCTGTAGAGAATTATGAGGGTTTTTTGTAATTTCTGTGATAATGCCGTAGTTTTGCTCAAGGTTATCATACAGTGGGAATATCATAATGCCCCATGATTCCATAATCCTTCATAATTAGATCTTCATGAGGCATCAGTGGCGCTGCGAATTAGATAAAAACGACACAAAAGCAGAAGCTTGTGACAAAAGATAAGCCCTAATTTAGCATCTCCATAAGCCTGCCTGCTGGACCAACTGAAGGAGGCCTTTAAATTATTTCTTCAAGGTTAGGAAATGCCATGGAAATCCATCAGAACCTTTTTAGAAAAGCATCACTCTAAGAAAAAGCTTTTAGGGCCCAACATGAACAATAAAATCTTTTTTTTTTCCAACCTGAGAATGTCTTCCACAACAAAGCCCTTTGACCTGGCCAGCTGGGTCAGAAAGCTTCTCCGGCTGCGGCCCATTTTCCGCTCTACCAGGAATATTCTAACATCCTGGAACGTCGCTTCTTCACGTCTGGAGACACTGTCCTCTCCTGGTTTCGACCTCTTCCTCGGACGGGGTGCGGCGGGAGCGTGAAACATGTCTTTGGAGATGAGCTGCAACTCTGGGAATTCCTGCTGTTGTCTGGTTGTTGTGTGCAGCTTCTGTCGGGGAATAACGCCCACTTTGGCCGTGGCACAGTTGGTTATTTATGTCTCACTGCTCTCTGGGACGACGTTTCAGTTGAAACAAAGCTGCTCAGAGCCAGGCTGAAAAAGCTTCTGGCAACAGGTGTTGAGGATTTGGTGTTTACCAAAAAAACCACCTGCCAAGATTGACTGATTATTCATACCAGAGGGGAAGAAAACATAAAAACACTCTGCTGGTATGAAGTCGTTCATTTCCAGTAAAAGCTGTTTGGTGGGGAATGGGCAGAAACAACAATGCCATGAAAAACTAAGTGTTTTTGGTCATTTGTCAAACTTGAAGGTTCAGTATGTAACTTTTCTTAAAATAAACAGCTCTGTAAAACATAAAGAGACCATTTAAAATTATCAGTTTCTCTCATTTTACTTTTTATAGGTATATATTTGAGTAAAATGAACATTGTTCTCTTA
>NW_006800680.1:35128-38303 GCF_000485575.1 Poecilia formosa | reverse complement strand
TAGTTTTATATATGACAGATATTCTGTAAATTTCCACTTCTTCCCTGAGTCACTAGTGCCATGTGAATAAATTCAGAAATGCAAAACTTAATTTGTTACAAGTGACCAAGTCAAGTTTATCCAAGTGAAAATGCTTTCCACCTGCATATTTAGCCAAATTCAGAAAATTAAATAAAAGCTGATTTTGGACAGTAAAAAACTCTGGGTGAATGTGGTTATTAAAAACAAACTTGCTTATGAAAACACAAATATTTCAGCTATACCTAACTTTTTCCATTATTATAGCATGATGTTGGTCGTAATTTCACCATGATTTAAAAGTAAAGTCAATTTGGATGGGCCAAATCTCTATCATTCTCAGACTGCTGTTGGGGGGCCACAAAAACTCAGTCAAAGGGCCACAAATGGCCCCCAGGCCACATTTTGGACACCCCTGATCTAAACACCAAACCTGTGGGCTGGGTGAAGAGCAAAGAGATAACCTAGGGCTCTACTTGAAGCATGGAAATTGTGCCAAGAGGTCAAAGGTCCCTCTATGGACTCCTTGCATCTCCCTGCTGGAGGGCAAAAAGCTACTTGCTAATGATGACTAGCATTGGTTTTAGCCCTTAAGTTGTCAATATAACGTGCTAAATCTTAAATGTATGCCTGATATACAAAATAAAAAGGGATGCAGTGCTTTGCTACTGATTGTCCACACTACCACAACGAGATAAGGTCAGGAGAAAGTTTTAATTATGAACAAAAATAGTGAGTGAGATGGAAGTAGTTATGCTAGCTTGACTATGACAACCTAACATGTAGACGCTCTGTGGAATTCTGTGTTTCGGTTCAGTTAAAAAAATAAGGCAACCTGAATACCAACTCTGACAGATCACCAGTAGAGCAGGTGTTTAAATTAGCTAATTAACTACAGCTGCGTTAGCTCAGCTAAAAGCAGCGCTAGCTAAACTACCACAGCGATCACTTATTTAAAATCGCAGACTAATCGTCAAGCCTTAAAACAAAACACTGTAACAAACTGAATGTTCAGTTATTTTTGTGGGAAATGTCTGAGTGTTTTTTGGTGTTGAATCCTGAAACATTTTGTGACATTGTTGTCAGTTGCTATGGCAACAAGTCTGCGCCGTTATCATAGCCAGCAAAGAGAGCGAGAAAAAAGTGGTTTTGAGTTGTTCTTCAACAGTTTTTCTGCGCCATTTTTCCCCTCTGCTGTGACGCACAGCACCAAATTAATAATATCTACATCTCCAGGTTTCATTTATGGATTGTCCTTCAGCATTGTGCGCATGTGCGACTTTTCCAGATGTAAACAACAACATGAAGGGGGTTCATATGCATTTTTCAACCTAATGTTAGAGCACTCTTGCGCTGGCTATTGGCACCAATCAGGTGCAGAAATCTTTTGCAGAGATAGCTGCATTCTTCTGAAAGATTGCAGAATTTCCTTGGTTTCATTTTTGGATAGGGGCCAGCACCCTCATCTACCGCTGACTGATTGGAGGGGTAAACAGTCCACCAATTAGTCGTGTCTGTCCTCTGACATCCATTAACCCCCGGCACTCCGCACTAATGAGTGTCGTGTAATAATTCCCGTCAGAGGAAAGCAAGGTGTGCTTATTAGGGTGAGGACGAGAACAAGGCTGTCCTAATTGGATGAAGAATCAAGGTCTGCAAAGGTTTTATTCAGTGCCAAAATAAACAACTCATTTCCGCGTGTGCATCTGAAGCATTTTGTGCATAATTACAGCTGAAGCAAATTAAGACCTTTTCTTTTTTTGTATCGTCGTTCTCTGCAGCAGAATGCCTCTTGTTGTAATTACCTCTTTGGAAATTAAAACGATCAATGGGTCTTGCATCTCGAATCTATTTTCAGTCTGCGTTCCTGACCAAAGCGCATGCAGTCATATTCCCGCCGGTAAATGCTACTAATCATCAACAGCTTGCACACGCAGTACCTGTATGTGTGCAAAGGCCGTATGTGAGCGGCGGAGCCCTCTGGGGAAACGCACACAAAGACTTTCATTTTAGGAGGCGAGCTAATTAAAGCTGGAGAGCAGATGGTGCCGACTTGGTCCGGACATAATGAGACGGTGAGTGGCGGGACGAACCGGACATGGCAGGACAGCTGCGATGGGGTTCGCCAGGTGACCGGGATTCAGCCGCTTCCCTGGAGGGAAGCTAAATCCTGCCAGGAAAGGTTTTCAAAACTCTGAGAAAACTTCTGTGGTCTGGCTTTTTGGTCACAGCTAAATGTTTCAGATTAATAACGACATGAATTAATACTAAATGCAGTTTTTGAATAATATTTGTGTTTATCCAAGTTAATCTGCCTCTGAGTGAAAAACTGTTTCAATTCAGACAAACTCAAAATACAGAAAGGAGATTGTTAATGCAATTTTCCAGGTTTCTAGGGTTTGTAGAAAACAACATGGCCGACAGCATTGCGGACACGCCCAACACATGAAGTTGTTTTCAGTTTACTGGGAAAACATCAACATCAGTCTTACTTTCACCTAAAGCTCTCCTTTAGGGTTGTTTTTGCACCTGAAAGTCCAGTAGACTCGGTTCAAAATTGAACCGGCTGCTGTGGTTCTCTTTCTCACGAGTCAAACTAAACCATGTGAAAACCTGTTCCCCTCCTCGTCTGTGGGGGCGCTGCACCAAAACCACTGAAGGTAGAGACACAAAAACCTCTGAAGAAGACACTGAGCGCAATTTCCTTCTTCATGAAATTCAAACAGAAATAGACTGGCTTCAGATTTTTGCGGTTGTATGATTTCTCTTTTGCTTTTGGTAGAAGACCTTCCTCCTTTTAGCGCCAAACTGGCACTTTTGTTTTGGTTGCATTTACCCAGAAGGCCCTGCGTTGTAGTCCGCTTCCTGATTTGGGAGCAGTTTCCGGTCGTTTGGTGTTCACATTTGCGTTCAAACCAGTTCACTTTAACTGAACTGAGACGGAGGTTTGTAGGCGGACCAGAGTTTGACTTTTCTGGTTCGAATTAAAATTTGATCGCACATGCACACCTCCCCCCCAAAAAACAGGCTTTCTAGACTGTATTGTTATACTCAGAGGTACTATATAGAAAAGTATGCATTTGTTTTCTGTCGATTTACTGATTTACTGCCCCCTTGTGGCCGGACTGGAGTTCGGTTTTGTTTCAGTTAAAAGTCA
>NW_006800680.1:24434-34377 GCF_000485575.1 Poecilia formosa | reverse complement strand
ACTTTTTGTTTCTTTGCAACTAATTTACAAGCAATAAATAGGCAGGTTTTTGGTTTAATTCTGTTAATCTGCACATTTGACCTCTTTGTTAGATTTACTAGCGGTGTGTTTAATGTACAAAAAAAAAGCTTTTCAAAACATAAACAGATATAAACAGATTAAAAGTTGTTTCTAACTGGTAAAGACAACTTTTTATGTCTTTCATTAACTTTTAAGAACAGAAAAAATGTCTGCAGTTACACTGGAAACCAGAAATTTACAATCATAAGTTATATTCTGCTTTTTTCTCATCTTTTGACATTAAATCAAACAAAATATCTTCTGTTTTTGGTCAGTCAGGTTAACCAAAACTATTTGTATGCCAGAATAGTAACATAGAAAAGTCTCTAAAGTTTTGTTTTGCTTTCCACTTTATTTAAATTGAATATTTTCTTATAATAACGCGGGTCGTTTTACAGGTTTCTCATAAGTTTGGATTTTGGCCCATTCCTCATAACAGATGTGGTTAAACTGAGTCAGTTCTGGTCTCAGATGCTGTGAAAACAATACACATTTCCCAAAAACATTTCTGTATCATTTTCACAAGAGACAGAAATGTGGGTAATAGATAACACAAATATATAGTAATTATAAATGAGTGTTTTTTACTTCTTCTTCCTCCTCGAACATTAAGATTATGTGTTTTGTGTTTTTATGTCTGTTATTTTATACTGCTATCATGTTCAAAACAAACAAAAACACCAAGTTAACCTCTGGAGGACATAATCTGTTCTGCTTTCTGAGGACAGCGATGCTTTACGTTTCCATGACGTTTCTACTTCAGCATATTGTTTCCTCAGATGAACCAATCATCTTCAGGCATCTGTAAACGTCCAGAAGTTGGACAACTGCCCTCTAGTGACAATCTTATGCAAATATTAAAGAAAAAAATCCTTCTTATTTAAATAATTATCTGTTACTTTGGTAATACTTATGGCTGTCTTCACTTTTAGGACTTTAGGCTGTTAATGTGTTGAAATAAAATAAAGAAACAGTTTTGCTGGTGCGTAATATTTGAAATATTTTGTGTCAAACATTTTTGTCCTGTAAATGAGAATCACACATATTAAAAACAAAATTCATTGTTCTCTTTTACTTTGTTGTTACATTTATTTTCCTACTCAGATGCACATTTGTTTTAATTTGAGTTTTATCCTCACTGTACTGCAGGTTATCCTTATTTTTCTGTTCATATATACACATACATTTACTTTTTTTAATCTTGGTTTTCATTTTTCCCTTCACCTTTAATTTGTTGTTTGTACATGTGAATTTACTCACCGTGGGACAACAAACGATATTTCTATTCTAGTCTGACGAGAAATAAGTTGTTGTTCCGCTGCAGAAAGAGTTCAGCTAGAGGGCATTTCCCTTGTTTTTATATTTTTTATTTTATTATTCATGGAGAAAATTTGGCCTGACAACCTTTGGGCATGAAGAGCATTTTGTTTCTGTTTTTTTGCAAAGAGCAGCACTCAAAAACAAGAAAGACTCCCAAAGCAGTTGGAAAGTAAAAATAAACAACTTTTATAAATCAAGAAAAAAGGGAAAAAACGTGATGCTGAGGCAGGAAGTTCAAAACGAGAGACGACTCAAACATCAGGCTGACATGGTACGAACAAAAGAGCGACACGAGCGAAGGATCTGCAAACAAAATGGAAAAACTCTCTACACAAGGGAACATGAAGAGTAAAACTAAGCCAAATATTCAACAAAACCTGAGGAAGTTGAGATGAAATTCAATCTGCATTAACTTCTCACACAGTTCTACAGGCAAACTGGGCTGTTTGGGTTGCAAAAGGAGAAAAATATATCAGTTATGCCAAACAATGATGTTGACAAATGGAGCTGTTACATTACCTCTAAATGAACCTTTACAAGTTTCCACATCACGTTCAGGTAGACAGCAAAAATGCTTTTGAGCTTCTGCTTTAAAAGGGTATTATTAAAATAATAAAAGGTTTACCTGAAATAATATAGCAATAAAATAAAACAATTGAATTTCTACAAACAACTTTGCCCCCAAGAAAAGTTGGGTGGCAACTAATTACTTTTACTTGAGTAACTTTATTTTGAATAAAATGACTTTCAGGAGTGGTTTTACCAGTTTGTACTTTTTTCTTTTACTTGAGTAATTTTACTATGAAGTATTTCTACTCTTACTTGAGTAAAATTTCTGGATTTTCTACCCACTGAATGAAAAACAATAATTCACCAGACACAGACACACACCTTTTGTTTTTGTTAAAGTTTCATCAGATTTATATGGAAAGAAACTGATTTGGGAAAATTTTCTTTTGGCTGATTTTTTTTTGTTTTTTTTATTTATATGAATTATTCTAATTTTGGTCCCTAACATATAAACATTTCCACTTAACTTTATATTTAGATCCATCTGATGATGTAAATTTTAAATGATTAATCATTTGATCAGTTACTCAGTGTTTCAGTAGACTTTTTTTTTATCAAATACTTTTTTACTCAACTAATTTCCACTACTTTTTACATTTGAGTCAAGCTATGTTGAGGTAGCGCTAATCTTATTTGAGTACAATATTTGGCTACTCTGCCACCTCTGATCATAAGTAACTATTCAGGAAGAAATAGGAGCTTATTTTAAGTTAACAATTCCTTAATATAGATGAGAAAATACTAGTTTCATAGGCAAAATTGTTACAAGTGAAATAATCTGCCGTGGAACTCGAACTGCGTTGCCAGGCAACAGGCTGGGCTTGGCTGGCGTTGCTAGGTAACGTCGCAGAGCTTGTTGATAGTGAAATAATATACCAAAGAACTAGAACTTTTTAACCAATATTAATATTTTGATCAGTTACTTGAGTAGACTTTTTACCAAATACTTTTTTACTCTTACTCAAGTAATTTCTTGGACGGCTACTTTTACTTTTACTTGAGTAAAAATATGTTGAAGTACTGCTACTTTTACTTGAGTATAATTTTTGGCTACTCTGCCCGCCTGTGTAGCTAAAGTGCTCACTAAAATCTTTGTGTCTCATAAATACTTTTCCATAAATCCAGCTTGCATACTCCTGTAGAAAAGACACAATTATATGCAATGTCACGTTTCTGAATTAAAAATGTTTTTTTATTCGCTTGATGTAATATTCTAATCTTAACTGTTGTGTTTTAATTAGCTGTAAGCAGAAAATCATCATAATTACTTCAGTCTGTCTAATTAATCAAGATAATGTTTTTCACTGTGTGAATTGTGCAACTGAAATGATGAATTTTTTAATAATATTCACATTTGTTTTAGTGGACGTGACAGAACAGTCTCTTTTGGTTTAAAAAATAAAAGTCTGCTTTGCGAAACAATAAAAAAAGCTGAATTTGATTCAGATTTTTCAGTTTTAGTTTGTTTTTCCGGCACTAAAATATTCATATTCAGAGTAAACACTCCTTTAGTTTCACCTGCCACAGGAGCAGAGCTTCTTGTCGGTTTCTAAGTTTGTACTCCCTTTACTCACTGCTTATGCATTATTTGCAATTATTGCTGCAATTAACATCATGTTGTCGTTTGTTTCTCCTTGCCAAGTGCTTCTGTGTTTAGTTGTATCTCTCTTAAACAAAGTTATTAATGAAGCTGCTGCCATTAATGTTGTGTAGTCTCTTTGTTTTTCTTTGCCCTCAGCCGGTCTTGGTAGGCGGCCCAAACTGGTTCTGCAGGACTATTCTTCCACTTAAAAGATGTGGAATGACAGGAAAACACAAGAATTCAAACCACTGATTATAAAATATTAGTGCAAATTAGCATTTTAGCCTCAAATAAGACTTGGACTCCAATTGGATCTAAATAAAACCATTTGATAAAATCGCATGACTTCCTTTTTATCATTTGAGGTCACCTTGTAGAGTATTTTGAGATTTTTCTTGCTGATAAAATGCCAGTCTTTGCCGCCCCTCTATATTTATCTTTAACATTGTCTGCCAATATTTCTGTAATTCCTCCACATCCCCATTCCTCCCATTTATAACTTTTCATTTGCATGAGTGGAACAGACCAAACCGGAAGTCCACTTGAGCCGGAGAGTTAGCTTAGTGGCTGAGCATAACCACTGAATTAGTTACTAATTTCAAATCTTAAAACTTCAACAATCACCTAAAAGTGATGCACACATGGTCAAACTGTGTGGTTGAAGTAAAATTTGAGGAAGGTACTTCCTCTAGATTATTTTTGTGCTACCATTTGTTAAGTACAAGCAGATTTTTCTCTTTAAGATGAGAAATGAAGCGAGTGCATCTGATGCCGATTCTCAAAAGGAGCTACGATCAACCATAGTTCAGCCTTTTAGAGATGGAAGATGGAGGTGTAGAGCTAAAATATTATATTTTCATATGGCCTTATAGGTGACCTATTATGCTTTATTAATCTGATCTATCATTCTTAGATAATGAGATTTTAGTCTGGTCAGTTTCAGAATGGCCTGTTTTAGGGCGTCCTGTCTCTTTAAATTTAAATAAGCTGTTGCTGGCCACGCCCCCGGAACTCAGCTACACTCTCATATTAAAATGGCTGAAAATAGATGTACAGTTATGCAACCATACATCTTTGAAAAGCAGAAGTAGAGCCTCCTGCACAATGACCAAGAATGCAGCAAGAGGTTTCTGGATGGTAAGTCAACAATAAAACATTAGTCTTTTCCAGCAGCCATTGTACAAATTCAACAAGCAATGTGCTGCTAGGTAGCAGCACATTGCTTGTTGAATGTCTCTTAACAATCAGGAGGTTTTTGAAACCATAAAACACCAAAAATCATTAACTTATTGCCAAAAAAACAGATGAGTATTTTTTAATGCTTGGTTTGTCTTAACAGTTTAGGCTCATGTGGAAGTATAAAATGTGCAAATTGTGGAAATCCTTGAGAATTGTTGCATAATGGATCCCCTGTAAGCAACAATTCTCAAGGATTTCCACATTTTGTACATTTTTTTCTTTCTCTCTTTAAACCTAGAGAAAATGTAGGCTTGCCGATGTACATTACAAAATAACAAACTTTATGGTGTAAAGTTTGAGTGTGTTGTGAGATTTCACTGCTAAAACTAAATATTATCAAGTATTTTTGTTTAGTTTCTAGTGCAAGTATCTTAGTATCTTAGTACACTGATAAAACTAACTTACAAGTAACTTTCAAACAAGATATAGGAGCTTATTTTCAGTCAATGATTCTTGGATATTGATGACAGTATTAGGCTTCTAATTGAAAAACGTCTTGTTTTCTATTTTTATTTTACGTGTTTTGAGATGTAAACAAAGCCAGGTTTTAACTTGTTTCTTTAGGGTTTTGCAAAATCTGCAGAAATGTCCATTCAGTGCTGATTAGCAGTATAATGAGCACGCTTAAAATAAAAACTCCCATTCCCTAACAGTAAACACTATTGTGACACATTTGGTTTCTTGCAGTTTTAATATAGAATATTTTTTCAGGAAGTTCCAGCTTCCCTTTCGTTGATGCCGTAAGACCGTCAATGGGGAAATGTTCATTTGTGTTTTAGTTACAGTTCCAGGAGATTTGATATTTATGTATGATGAGGAATGAAACCGGGCATGTATTTTTGCTCTGAGGTGACCTCGGAGCCTGTACTTCTTCAAGCTGAATCAGCGGTGCACCCTCAGTGTGTGGAAACTTGCTCTGGAGCCCCAGGGTCAAGAGTTAGAGGCTCCCAGCGACGGCAGACATGAACCTGCCGACCAGAGAAGAGTGTGAAGGGTGGGACCACATGAAAGTGGCGCTTTTTATGTGCAAGGTGGGTTTAAGAGGAATTACAAAAAGTTTTACAGCTGATGGCGGGGATCTATTTCCCTCAACATTTGAAGAATTAAACTGTGACTGACAGGATGAGCTACTGATAACGTTTCTCTGTGATTACCATCAGAATAACATGCAAGACTGCGCCGGGACTGTGACCAGATTAAAGATCGACGGACTCAGGCTTCTGGTGAGTCTGCTTTTTACCAGTATTATTATTCTTACATTAGTTTTGCAGAAAAAAAAAGTTTTATCTCAAACTACATTTAGTTGTCCTCACTTTGTTTTAACATTAAAATCAACAAATCCTTTTTATGTGGCACAAATACAACCTTTATGTGCTTAAATATTATTTTATTAATCAAATCAAAGTGTTTTTTATCTGTTTACTTGTCAAATTACATTAATCAATATGTCTAATTTCACTGTGATCATGGAAATTAATGCAAAATCAACAAATTGCATCTTTTTTTTGTCAAAAACATTGTTCTTGAAATGATGCCAACTCCCACCAGAAGGTGGCAGTGTATTTTACTTCTACACTTCTGCCTTGGGCTTAATTATTTCAAGTTCTAGTCTGCGATTGATTATTCGCTTGAAATAAAAAGTCAGATTTATCATCATACCTAAGCGCAAATATTTAAACATTTCTTGCAAATGTTTCTAAATTGGCATCAGAAAAGTTTTGATTTTCATAGAAAAAAAAAAAAAAAAAATTGTGAAATTCTGTAAGGACCGATCGGTGTGAAAAGATGCTCAATATTATTTTAAATTTTTTTAAACAGTTCCAACCGTTGGTTTATCAGGTTTATCAATACTTTCTGGCCCTTTAAGAACATTCATGATCTTAACGTGGCCCAAACTGAAATTGAAAATGTTTGACTTCCCTACTGTAAATTATAAAAATAGGGATTTCGGTATTAAGTCAGTAAAAATAACAAACTCACTCTGTACCATTTTCATTCAGCGTTTTTTTTTATGTGCATTTTTCTATTTCTGCAAACGCGTGGGACAACAGACAGGGCAGCGAGCGGCTTGAACCATGACGGATCCAAACACAGTCGCTTGCATTATTTCCACAATTTGCCCTTCCTCTTACAGAAGTCAGTAAAACTGTTGCAACTTCTGCTTTGAGAGTCACTTTCATCGCTTTGGCTGCGTTTGTCTTCACTGTACGTTTGTATTGTTTCCCAGAAATGATGATTTCAGCTGAAACAACTGAAAGAAATTTAATTTGACATCAACTAACTGGGATGTCCTAGTTTTCCACAGCTGTGAAAATATGTATTTCTATTCACTGTTAGCATTAATCAAATAGCAATTAATCAAATTAATGTCCATTAATGACTTTGTGTGATAGACTATCACAATGTTTTGTAAAGATTTAATAGTTTTTGAAATAGAAAATATATAAAGTGTGGCATGCTTTTATTTTCATAACCTTTCTTGATACAGATTCTAATTTGGACTTAGGTCTGCGCTTGGACTAGGCCATCCTTACACATGAATATGTTTTGATCTAAACTGCTCCACTGTATCTGTGGTTGCTGGTCACTGCCATCTAAAGTCTTTTTTGGCTTCCCATCAAATCTGAACAGACTTCCTTTGTTAAAGACAAGCATTTCCACAGCATAATGCTGCCACTACCATGTTTTATATTGAAAATTGTGTAGGTTAGATTCCAGCTTTCTCATGCCACATATATCCTCTTTCAATAAGCAATTAATTAATTAATTTAGGAGTATCAGAATAAAAGGGGAGGATGGTCAAATAGGCAACCATTTTTTCCCAAAATCTTTTTCTCTCCCATAAAATGTGAAAAAATTCACTGATCTTTATGGTTGTGCCCTTATAAAATGAACAAGTTCAGGGTAATGTATACATCCTGCCTGTCACGCTCCACATGACAGCAGTATTATTTTTTCATATTATTTACTCACCTTGAGCTGCGCCTTATGTCTCACAGGCTTATTTCCCCTAAAGGAGACTCAACAGGAAATATGATCAGTCAAAAAATGATGAATGTTTCAGAGCGGAGGCTTTGATGAGCAAGGTGCCAGGGCAGAGCTGAAAATACATAAACAGAGATACTGACTGATGGATCCCACAGAGAGAGAGATTCAGCCCTATTAGGCTAACAAACACTGCACTGCGGCTCACTCTAACTTTAACGCTACCAAGTATTTCACCGTTGGCGCTCTATGGCTGCGTTCACACCGAGCGCATTTCGTGCTCCAAAAACGAGTCCAACACTTCCAGTTCAATGCGTTTGCACTTTGAAGTCAGACGCTTGGCATTATAGATAAGTGGAAATCGCATGAAAATCTCTCTGTAAGCGCGTTGGGACGAAAAAGGAAGAAACTTTGCTAAACTGCTATCTGGTTACATAAAAACATCTCAGTACGTATGATTAGTTACCAAAACAAAATGCTATAAGGAAGTGAACTGTTGGTAAAGAATCAATCGGCAGGTTAGACCAATAATTGTGCCGTCAGTCTTAAGGCTGTCCCAATAGTCAATACATCAATTAATTACATGATAAATTAAAATAAGCTCAATAATGTCTTTCTTTCTACCAAGAACTTGATAAAAGTCTCAGTCTGATGCTTTGGTCTCAACTAGCCAATATTTTTTAGGACAATTTTATTTAGAGACTTCATAATTCATTTTATTTGTCGTTTCTGTTTATTTATTTGGGGTATTTAAATTGACTTCCAGTTCCAGTGCTAAATGTTCATTAGAATTGCATGTTCATTGATCTTTGAGAATGTATTTTTTGCATTGATATTATGCCTTTGCCATTTTAATACTTGAAAATCGTCTCAAAATGGCAATATTATAGTATATCGCAATAACTTCTGGGACAATTTATCATTCAGCAAAATGTGTTATTATGACAGGCCTAATGCCTTTTTAACACCCCTTTTTCTTCACATAAGATATTTACTTTGATTAGAATCTGAATTTATAAATGAAATTATACAATTGAAATAAAAGATTCCTTTATTTTAAGACTTAACTAGAAGGACCAATAACTATGTAATACCACTATATGAGCCTATTTCAACAACATAGACAGACAACAATACTATAATTTACTAAATTACTTACCCAAATGACAGTAATGATCTCCTGCTTTGGTCAAACATCTCTGGAGAAACAAAGTCCCCGCTGATATTCAGCAACATGGAGGTGCTGTTTGCTCTGTGGTGACACAGCATGCTGATTTTGGCATGAAACTCAAACCACTGCTGTGCTGGAGCGCAGCTTGACAGAACCTGCCATGTGACAATGTTGTGTATATTTTCTGATACCTCATTCATTCAGCCTAGAGTAAAGGAGAGATACACCAAAACTATCTCCATTTGCCTTTAAATGAACAGAGATTTGATATAACAGTAATTCTTGAGAATAGAGACAAAACAGGTCCTATGGATAAAGCACAACATTTGAATAAAATATACACAAAATAACATTTTTTCAAATATCTGACTAAACTAACCTGGGTCATGTGAGCACAACAATGTATATTCAACTCCGTTGAAATTTGTCCCTAGTTTTTGTCAACACTGTCAGAAATGAAAAGAATGTAAAAAAATCAGGCATTATTGGGGGGCACCAGAACTTCTGAGGACCCCATGACGTTTTCTTTTCTCTTCCTTTGCTAGGAGGGCTAGTTAGCTCTGGTTAGCTTATGTTATTCTTTAGTTTTTTCTTCTGTTTTATTCCTAAGTTGCTCGTCACAACCATGATGTGTCAACTCCATAACTGACAATTTACAAAACTTTGATAAAATTTTGCGAAATAAAAGCTTAATTTTGGTAAACTGTAAAGATTTAATGGACCTGATGAGCTACAATATGGCCTCCTTCAGAATAACATCATATAAATTGAGGTAGTTTGGCTTTTTGTCAACTCCGTCAGATGTCAACTCTATCAGAGTTTTTGTGATTCTTTCAGTGAAATTGTTGTCAAATCTCACTAAATGTGCAGTTAATTCATTTTAATGTATTTTACATGAATTGCATTACTTCACATGTACCAAGTTTTTCATTTTATTCACTAGTTTGTCACCAACTTCAGTTCTGTCAACTCCGTCAGATGGACTTTTTGTTGTTTTTTGTTTTAAATAATATTTA
>NW_006800680.1:0-24193 GCF_000485575.1 Poecilia formosa | reverse complement strand
AAAAAAAAATATATATATATATATATGGGAAAATTAAAACCCATTTTGTCCCTATTCTCAAGAATCACTGATTAACAAATTATGTGCTTATTGCAAATCAATGTTTATTAAGTTCTCCTTCATTCTTATGCATTTAAATTTATTTGAATGTAATTCTAAACACTTGCCTTTATTTACAGATTCTGAAAGTGTGGATTTCAAGCTAAATTTAAAAAAGTTTGTTCTTTATTAGAGTGTTAATAACATTTAGGACTATTTATGCTTTAGAAGCACAATGAAAGAAAAATGGACTCGAGTTGCTTAGAAACAAAAAACCTCTTCTGCACTATTAAGTGTTAAATTATCCACTAATTTCTACCAATTGTATTTATCTTTTATGACTTGACTTCTTCTGATCATATCAGTAATAATCCTAGCCTTGTTTTCTTCCCATCAGTGTCTTCAGTTTTTCTTTTGAGAGACCTGATTTTAAGCCATTTATCCACTATTATTTATTTTACCACAATCCTTTGCTAAGCTAGCTGTGGCGTGAGCTGACGTCACGGCAAATAAACGGTCGTTTACATGCAGTACGTCACGGACCACTAGGGGCGCCCGCGGACCACCAGTGGCCCAGAAACGACAGTTTGGGAAAGATTTTTTAAAAAGCCGATTTTATGTTAGAAAATATAACTGATTGTTTCACTCTGTTATAAATCACATATTATTGTACAGAAGTATAAATATTGCAGTAAAATAATTTAAAATAATTTATAAGCTATATTTCCGCTTGATGAGTTGTTGTAAAATACACTTGGTTTCAAGGCACACAGTTCTTTTTCTAATTTGGACCAGCAGAATTTTCCTCTGGCAGTGAAATGTCTGTTCCTTTATTTTTGCAAAAACATTCTGGCAGGATTCTGTTACATCTGCGAAAATCTAACAACGGCCCAGAACGGACGTGTGATGTAGAAAAATCCTGAGACATTCCAACTTCATGTTTTGTTTGAGGAAGAGATATAGCGAGAATATTTCTACATGTTTCCACAGACATGTTTTATTCCATCTCCAATATCAGACAGCTCCAATCATGCATAATTAGGAAGGCTTCAAGTTTTAACCAATGTAAAGTAGCTGGGTGCTCAGCGAAGGGAGATTTCAGGAGAAAAGCAAAAAGAAACATTTATGAGTTTTGTTGGATTAATTAGGAGCTCGGGTGATTTTTAAAATGTACCCTCAAAGATATAAAAACATGAATCTGATGCACTGCAGTTTTAAATGTCATAGTTTTTCACTGATCCAACCACAATCAGTATGTTAATGTCTCTTGGCAAGAAACTCAACACCTTTTAAAGGCATAAATAAGATGGAGTTCAGTAAATCTGATTGGTTTTAACCTAGTTTTCAGCACAGTCCATAGAAATACTATTTCAGAATCAGATGTAATGTTTGTTTTGGATCACTATCCTGTTGCAGCATCCATTTGTGTCCCAGTTTCAACCATCTGACCCAAACAGTCCCGTTGAGATTAGAGGAAACGTCTCATAATGTCAAAGACTTCCCAAAGCTAACGCTGTGCTGACAAGGAAAGATGCTGCAAAATCAGCACCTTCAAGCTGAATTGAGGCCGTCCACTTGGACAGGACAAACGCCTTCTGGAGAAATGTTTTATAATTAGATGAGGGACAGCGAGTAGCATGCTTAGGGAAATTCAATTAAAGTCCAAACTGAAGGGTTTCATCTTAATTATAAGGTTTTGTTCTGAACTTTAGGTCTGTTTGTGTTGGTTTAGGTTCTGTTTTAAGCTATAGTTTTGTCTTTTTAATCTTAGTAAACTAGTTGCAGTGAGTTTTATTTACATTTTGCTTTTCATTTAACATCTGTTCCTGAGCTTTTTTGTCATATTTGATGTTGCATCTCTTGATACTTTGGCTTGATACTCATGTTGTCTTCATATTTTGCCATTTTTTCACTCAGCTAGCTCAGTTTATGATTCCAAACAGATATTCAATTAATCAGTCTCACTTCCTGTTTCTAAACATTCTATGCTGGACTCTGCTGTTAAGTTTGGAATTACCTTTCATTAAATCATTTCTGATATAGACCTGTCTGTTCCCTGTTCCTCTGAAGCAAACATACATGTTTGCTAAGAAAGTTTGGTTCGTTTGGAGAAGTGTGAATGCATAATCAGACTCTGATTCGGATCAAAAAAATGAAAACTCTGGTTGCCTGAAAACCTCAGTCGCAGTTTGGTTGAAGTAAAGTCTGGCGCAGTTTCCAGAAGCAGAAAGCAGACTACAGCGCAGGGCATTCTGGGTAAATACAACCAAAACAATCGTGCTAGCCTAGCGCTAGTGGGAGAAATGGGTCGTGGTTTTTTGGCAAAGACAAAAAGATAATCCTACAACCACTAAAATCTGATACTACTCCATTTTTGTTTACGTTTTGTGAAGAAGGAAGTTGCGCTCAATGTCTTCTTCAGAGGTTTTTGTGTCATTTCCTTCAGTGATTCTTGTTACAGCGCCTCCACAGGCAAAAGGGGAACAGGTTTTCAAAATGTTGAGGTTCGTTTGACACAGTGCAGTATGAAACCAACAAATGCAACAAATTTGAGCAACTTTGGTCCCCAATCAAACCGTGTCTACCTGACTAACTCCCTCAGTATGGTGGTGGTAGCTTCATAAAAAAGTTTCTGTTTTTCTGCTCACTGCAAAATGTGTGAAACATGAAGGGTTTCTCATCCCCTCCCCTCACACCAAACAGGCTTAAGGTAGGCAGAGTTGAATGGTTGTTGAGTGGACGAAGTAGGCCAACATTAAGCCTCTGGCCCAGAAATGAACCCTATTTAAAATTTATGGACTATCCTTAATAGCCTCGTCTTTCCAAGGAAACCAGCTAGCTTCACTCTACTCTTACCTTTACTCTACTATTTGAGCCAAGAAGAGTACATAAGGGATGTCCATGTCTCGGTGGGTCTCGGTAAAACAGTTCTAACAGTGCATTAGAACTGTTTTGCAACTCTGTAACATGTCGATGTGCCCCTGGGTTCAGTAGCGCCTGCAGCTGCACGCACTGTGCATACCTTCAGATTTTCCTTCAAGTTAAAAAGAATAGTTATTGGATCTTTTTTATTATCTAACTCTCTTTATTATTAACAAAACTCTGGAGAAAAAAGATATTTCGTGTGAAAACATCTTGTACATAGGCTTGTACTGGGAGGGTCACATGTCTGTCTTAAAAGTAAATGTTTTAGTTTTAGCATAGTTCTAAGAGGGGTGAGTGGATCCCACCTAAGCTTTTTACCAAGTATGCCGGTCTGGTGGATGGGGGTCGGCTTTCTTTTGTGGTTTTGCAAACTGAAGAGCTAATGATTCACCCGGTTGGCCGACCGTAACATCTGCCGCGCTTTTATTGAGCGTTGCACTAAGATTGTGCTCTTGTGGGTCAGGTGCAGTGATAGTTTTGGGCGTACCATCCGATAATATGCTGAAGGCACCCCTGCCTGGGTTAACACATTAAAGCGCTGTGGCTTTAGTGCGTTAACTTTTACGGTCATAATAACCGTAAAAGTGAACCTATAAGTTCAGTCCGTTCATCTGTGTACACCATAATCTCTTTGAGTTCCACCTTGAAAAAAGAAACTGTTCCAATAAGTAATAAAATGTCCAAAATTATTCCAAAATTCCTGCTGATTATTGTATACAAACACCTAAAAGACACCGCAGATTGTTAGCTTATGATGACAGCCGGCTCTGTCATGGAAAATATTCAAAGTTAGCCTCTTACTTTCCCCGTCAGTTTATCAGATAGAATGAAAGGTGTGAAAAATACAGTCTAATTCAGAGTACTACAGCAGGGCTGAGGATGACAGCCAGTCAGCACAGTGAAGATAAAGGTAATCTCTCTTTTTGAAGTCAGATTTGCTCACACAGGTAGACAAGGTAAGAAGAAAATACATGTAGCAGATCAAAGAAGTGTCACGCTGTATCTCTGGGAGGCTGCCTGTTTGGCAGCTTTGTAAGGAAGTTTCTTTTAGCTTTTGTGTATCACATCAACACTACAAACAAAGGCCAGTCACAGAGGACGGCCCGTCGATGGCAACACATTAAATAAACGCATTACAGCGTCCAGGTTAAGAGACGGGCTTCACATCAGACATTTTCAAAATGTAAACGTCCGTTAAAAGAAGCATGGATTAGATCAGGGATGTTTTTTTTTTATTCTTTAGATTTTCATCAGAAAATTTAAACAAAAATGTAGAAAATTTTCTTAGAAATTTTCTAAAAAAAAATTTTCAAAAGTTTTCTAGAAAATGTCTGAGATTAATCACAAAATGTCTGAATTTTTGGTGGAAATTTACTCCTTTTATTCTGTCTACAATGGACCAAAAAAAAAAAAGTTTTGGCACCCCTGGATTAGATGTTGCTAGAATCTAATTTTATCCTCATTTTGATTTGAAATATGATGGAAAAAACTGCAAAAACAGACCCAGTGTTTTGGTGATGAAGGAAGGGGAAATAAAACCCTTGTCCCTGGAATTAGCTTGTCACGTCTGTGATTCTGGAGCGTTTAAAGCCGCCCTGTGAACATGTTGGGGTCAGGAGACATCATGCAGCGGCGGTGAAAGAAACAGAGGTAATATCATGAGCATGTAGCTGTGAAACTGTTCTGTCTGCTGCAAAATTAACCTCATTTTTACCAAAAACAAAAAAAAAACAGCTTGAACAAACCTGTGAACAGCAGTGTTACTTGCTGGGTTGACATTTCACCAGCAAACCACATGTACAGAAACAATGGCCGCATTCCTCGTGCCTGCTTTTGGCTGAAACCGAGATTTCACTCCTACAAAAGCTTTTTCTTTTCTTTCCACTTCTGATCAACTGTAATCAGAAGAGAAACAGGAGTCTTTTAAATTCCTGTTGTAAACCATCACTACCAGCAATCCAGGTTTTCATTGTTTTAGTTTGGTGTTTAAGCTGCATAATACCAGCTGAGGTGTTTGTATTTGGAAATGTTTGTGGTTGCAGTAGCTGTTGGGTTGTTTATGTTAATATTAACATAAACATTGATCAGCATATTTGATGTTTGATTTTGATGAAATGTTTATTGTTTGCTTCACAATTGATGATTTTTTATGACACAAACTTTAAACTGTGTTGTCAGGAGGGCTGTTGTAAACGATTATTTTAGTAATTGAGTATTATATTGATTATTCTGACGATTAATCGAGTAATTGAATAAAAATTTGATCAAATAAAACACTGGTCAATTCCACCATAACAGCAGTATGACTACTGGATATCAACATCAGTCCAGTTTTTCATATTTGAGCTCCCATAGCAATAACTTTTCTGTAGTTTAGAAAATTAACTTGTAACAATAATAGGCTCACTGTCTAAGTTAACCTGAAGAAAAATTATACAAAACTCTGAAATTATATTCAGTATAATAATAACCAAGCTCACAAAGACACTTCTATAAATATGTCTATACTCCAGTCTTAAGTTTATCTATTCATCTTCTTTGAACTTGAAAATTGGACGTTATGCTGCCAACACTTAGCTTTCGTCAGCAACTCATAGGTGGAAGTGAGAGCGCTGCGCAACATAATCAATCACTCGGCAGTAAAACGGTTCTCTAAATAATAAAACATAATTTTACGAAGCTTTGAGACATAATTTTCCTCCAGGAATTTTTAATAATAAAGGCACTCAAGTCATTCGAGAAATCGTTACTGCCCTATTTGTCACTCAATTGACTTAATCTAATAAGTCAAAACCAAATTCACCTCTGGTTAATTTATCATCGAATCAGAAGAACGTATAATCAGTTTGTGTTTAAGGTTAGGATTTGGGATTCGTGTGCTTTTCCCTCATCAACATTCCTACATCGCTATTAGTCTGACCAGAACCCTGAGGCCAGGTTGCCATTCCAGAAACCTTGAAGTTTCTCACAACGTAAACCAAGAAGGCGTTCTTCAACAACATCCAAGAATTCAAGCTGTGAAGGGCCACACAGACATGTTTTCTGGTCACGTTGTGGACTGGATGTAACCTGAAAAAGCACTTGGGGAATAAAAATGAAGCTGAACGTGAAAACTGCAGGTCTGTAGAGCCAAAAAAAAAAGTGTCTGCTGTGTCTCATTTAAAACAAGCACAGACACTCCTATAAATAATTCACGCTGGGAGTAGTACCTGAGTATCCACTGGGGTTGACTATTTGATATTTTATTCTGTGTCAAAAGGCTAAGTCTGATTTTATACAGATGCTTTTTGCTCTGCTGTGAGCCAGAATGATGATTAAGTGTTTCTCTGAGGCCAAGGTTCAGTTCTTTGAAGGAGGTAAAGCCTTTCGTATTAAGTGATCTCTCTCTCTGATTTACAAATGATTAAATCACAAGCTTTGCCTAAAGGGCTCCCAGCTATGCTATGGGCGTATTCCTATACGTAATACAGCCCAGAGTTGCCAGATCTGACGGACTGTTTCCAGCCAAAAAACAACGTAAAAAAATAACAGTTTTAATGTAACTCAGATATAAAATCTTCTGTCCCAGACATCATAGACTTGTGACAATTCACAACATTTTGTTGGTCCTTCATTGTATTCTGACTGGAACCAGATGCAATTGGGACTGCAAAGACTTGACTCGTTGAACACAGTAGGCGCTTTTCCACTGGCAAGTCGCGCTCTAACCGGTTGATGTTCGGTTCTACACCAGGCAGTGATCTGTGATCTTTGGGCAGGACCTGAGCAGCAGCAGCTGTGGTCAACTCAGCAATGGGGAGGGTTCTGGTTCTGATGGACTAAAATAAACCCAGATATTTCATTTTGTCTTACAGAAATTCATAGGTGGCCCAGACATGATGATAAAGGCTCAGATCAGCTGATTATTTCACTATAATTACATTCTGGCACTTTATTTTTTAAAATATGCAACCTTTTGGATTTAAGTAATGCAGACAAAAGATGTAAACAAATAGCCACGCATAAACTTTATTATTTTTAATCCAAATGAAAAATTTAATTAACATCACAATATTATTTAGTTCCAGTGTTTCACACAGTTTCACACAAAACAGCAGCTCAATCAGAAAGCTGACCACAGCTGCACCATTTCTCTTTATTAGTTTCAGAGCAGCTAGCTGCTAGCATCGCTGCTAACTCGCGGTCATTCTGATGCTAAAGTTACCGCCTGTGTTCACATGTTCCTGCTGCTGCTCTTGATTAAACTCATAATTTAACTCCTAAGTACTGAGCAGCTCTGACAGCAGAGCCGCGGCCCACAGCTAAATGCTAAACGCTGTTTTCAGAACGAGCCAATCAATGAATGCTGTCAGCTGCCAAAGAAAATAAAACCGGGGATAATAAAGGAAATGGCGCCCCCTTCATTTCCGGAGTGGTCTGCCAGGTGGTCCGCCCCTTACTGCTTGTTCATTTAATACTCGGCTCATATTGGCCCATTTCTACATCATTGATACCTACTTTGTACTTAATTTGTAACTTAGCATAACCATCCGAAGACAAACTTTTCTGTCGTTGCTCATCCCTCAGACTTCAATGCGAAGGCTTTCAGAAATCTGCTGCCATGGGTCTTCATCACATTACAGCCACTTTGGAAACTGAAGCGACTTAGAGCGAATAACGGCCTGGAGCCATGAATTATGAATGAATAGGGGAATACATAATTTAGCAGGGTTTGTTGCATATCTTATGCTGATCATTTTTCCTTTCATTTAGGAGTGTCAATTACCTTTCTGCAACAACACAAATGTTGAAATATGACAAAATAAAATACAGTGCATCAGGCAGGTACATTAATTATTCAATGTTTGATCATTTTGGTTATGTTTTTATTTGAATATTTATCATCATTAATTAAAATGGACAGCCAATTAATTTTTTTTACATGTTTTTATTTATTTGTTTGGCATTTTGTTCCTTTTGTGGTGGTTTTTTAGCCATTTCAGCTTCCAATTTGTGTAAATCTAGTCCACAAAAGAATAATATGATTGTTGAAAATGTAATATATTAATGTAATGTTTGCAAGTGTCTCTGATCTGCAGGCTTCACAATTCAAATGAGCTTTCAATAAACGCATTAAATGTTTAACTGAGCTCTGTTTGTGAATAGCCTTCAGAGATATGCTGCCATCTGCTGTTATTAAGCAGATATTGCATTCACTGTTCACCTTAAATTAGTTTAACTTCTAATGTCAAGCTCAATACATAAGAATATCTATAAAATTATACCCATTTCTTTATTTTGATTCAAAAAGTGAGTAAAATTCACAAAGAGTCATCATAAAAGAAGCTGGACGCTCAAAGACGGCTGTATCCAAGAATATCAGTGGAAAGTTGAGTGGAAGGAAAAGGTTTGGTAGCAGCTGGGATAGGAGAGGATTGTGAAACAAACCCATTTAGGAGTCTTCTTGTGTTAAGATGTTCCTTAAGCAGGGATGTCAGAAACATTACTTGGACTAATGAGAAAAGTTTTTGTTAAAATTGAAAATGGAGATCCCAGAGTCTGAAAGAAGAGCAGAGAAGATCTTTTATCAAGTCCAAAGTCCCTCCAACCATCTACCAGAAAATCTTAGAGCTCTATCAGAGATAATTTACTGAAATAAATTCCCTTTGTGATGATTTTCTAATTGAGATTCACCTTTAAATTCTGTTTTTCTTTTTATTTCATGTTTTGACAGAATCTCACTGAGAACGACATCAGAAAGTTCAGCCTCCTTCAGCAGCCGTAAGTAAACCCCAACTTACTTTTTATTTATGCAGAAAACAAATTTATGAAAATGACTGAGTACTGCAGAATCATACTAAACAAGTTGAGGCTCTACTGAGGTAAAAACATTTTAAAAATTAACTTAGAATATTTGAAGTGACGTGACATTCGGGACTGGCCATCAATTTGTCATAAAAATTTGTTTTAATGCCTTTAAGGTGAAAAGGGAGAATCCAAAACTTAATCGGTTCAGAGCAGTCCAGCTCTTATGACACATTTTTTAGTATTTTCATTTGCATACACGAAACAAACTGCTCTATGAGCGAGTCGTTCCATTTTCATGACCACTACGTTCTCTAATTTTTACTGCCAAAATAAAAGACTACATTTTGTGAAAATGTGCAAGTAAAACTGACTCGAGAGTGTTTATTTAAAAAGGTCTTGTGTCTAAATAAAATTAACTTCTTCAAGTGAAAATTATAAAGAGTCTGTAAGCGTGTAAACTTTTCTAGCTTTTTCTCACACTGTAAAACATTTTAAGATGGTTTAACTTGAAAATGCAACTTACCCACATTATCAAGTTAAAACAACTATTTATTTTACTTTAGAATAATTTAAATTCTTGTTTCAAATTGCATGAATAAAATAATAATAATAACAAGAGTAAGATCAATGTAACGCACTTCCATCTCAGGATACAAAAACATGCCGCTAAGCATTCTGGGAAGTAATTCCCACTCCTGTCTTTTTCCTCTTTCATTTTTTTTAAAGTGCTAACTTAAAAACTCTTGCAGGTTTGACAAAATTAATAAAAAGTTAACACAACTTACTGTTGTAAGTTTATCTTTCACAATCTCACATTTAGGTTCGAAATCTAGAACTTGCCAAACAGAAGATAGTACACACAACTCGGTATCGCTCAGAAAAACTGTTTTAATTCCTGATAATTTCCTATGAAATGAACCAAAGATAAATGCTGCTAACAGACATGAAATCACATACTTGCTGTGATTCTCAGAGCGCTTTAAGTTAGAAACTCGGCCCATCCCACTAAAGCTATGAGTTCTCTGGAAATACTGTGGTAAGAGCAAACGTTGTGTTTGTGTTTACAGCTGTGTGCAGCAGCTGGTTTGATTATATAGATGGGAAGAGGCAGACAGAAGAGATTTGGTTATGCCTGACTGCATATGCATTTTCGTCTGAAATGTTCATTTCCTCTTTATTTATGGGTTATGTAACCTTTTTCCAACCTGAAACAAATTCCCCTTTTAGAGGTGCCAGCTCTGCTGAATAAGAATTTCTGTTCAGATTAATAGAAAAGATTTACATATGTTCTCTTTGTTAAAAAGAAGTTCTTGGATTCCTGGTTTTATGTTTAAATAACAAGGTAATGGAAATGTACTTCCTTATTTTGTTAATTTATTGTAAAAGTTGCCGTTTTAGAAGAATATGTAATTTCATATTTAAATTTTTAGTGCTTTAATGGGATCCACTGTTAGTTGAACATGTTGCCTAAATATGTTGTAATTTGCCTATTACCTTTAAAGAAAATGCTGTTTGTGATACGTCAAAACACATAATTGCTTCAAAACATAAGGCCAAAAGCTGTCACTGTTTACTGTAATTTTAAAAAATAATAAGTTAGGTGAATCTGCATCTCTTCCTACATGGAAAAAAAGAGCGCAGGGGAAAATTGACGGAAACAACTTAAGAACTTGTTTGTGCTCTCAACATTTTTCTCCAGAAGACATCGAGTCATTTGTTCGAGCAAAACCGTTGAAGGCTCAAACAGATGGTCGTTACCTTAGCGAGAAAAAAAAATAAATGCAGTGCCACAGTTTTTATCCACAAAGCACCTGAACCCCACTGCCGGTGTTACGTCGATCCGCGTTTGTAACACCTGCTGGGGAGCAAAAACCGCTGACAGAAAAAGCTCTTACTATCTAACTGTGTTTTAGATGTTAACGCAGTTTACTGCTACTACGAACGGAGCTAATTGCTTCTGTCGCCAGTACTGAATGTGAAACCACAACCGACACTGGACCCTAAACAGCCGTTACCAGAACGGACTTGGTGTTACTTACATAACTACTTACCGGCCGGATCGCAGTCCGACCAGAGGCAGCAGCACAAACACTTGCAGCTTCTCGGACCACTTTTCCTCTTCCTCCACTTGGTCCCCCTCATCTTCATTACTCCTTGTGATTTATACATTCCAATTGATTCCCGTTCAAATTGAAAGGGCTTAATGACATTACCCATCGCCAAAACAAACTCTTCTTCTTTTGTATTTTATTGGCGGATGACCAACTTAAGGTGCATTTACTGCCTCCTACTGGTCTGGAGTGGGGCAACAGTGACAGTCAGAGGGAACAAAGCTAACTCAAACTCAGCAAGCATAAGTCATTTTCCCAGAATGCATTGAAACGTAAACAACACGGCAACATCCGTGTGACAGTATTTTATAAAAAGTAAACAGCCTACAGTATCACTACTGTGCGGTTTTTACATCTAAAAGAACATTTCTCAAATAAAGTGTATTGTTACAAGTAATTGTGGATTATTTTATGTGATTCCTCAGATGCTAAACTTTGCAGTTTATATTACATCAGCTATTTCTATAAATAAGGAAGTTTTTTTCCCTTTAGAGTTCAACTTAAATGTGGAACCACAATGTGGAAAAATGACTTGCAAAAGGACTACATCACTGTCTGTTTTTAAATCGCTTCTTTAAACTTTTTACAGAGACAAAAACAACGTAAGAAGAACCTGTGTGTGCTCTCAACATTTCTCTCCAGAAGACTTTGAGTCATCATCTCACCATGTGAGATGTTGATTTGAGATGGTGCTTTTTTTAAATTTTAGTTTAGGTTTGTTTCTTTTTGCATGGCAAGCTACGAGTTAATTTTAGTTGTATTTTAGTAGTGTAACGTAAAGTCATTTATAATTTCTTATGTGTTTTTATGTATTATGATGTTCTACAGATAGTCAATTTTATCAAAATGCACACAGAGATGGTGTATTTAGAGATACACCACCTCTGTGACCACAATGAGAACAATAGTGAATGCAAAGCATCATGAACACCAAACACAGCAGACAGGCCAGGAAGAAAGTTCAGGAGAGATTTAAAGGGGCGATAAATTGGCTTTTTTAGTTTTATGTCATGTTATAAAGTTATTTCCTCATCAAAAACATACCTGGAGTGTTGCCTCGATTCTTTCACGCATGTTTGAGAAACCCTTGAATCTCCCATTGAAACCATTCAGCTGTTGAGATGAGTTCCTGCAGGCGGAGTTTCAAATTTATTTTAATTTCTTTCTATAACAACTAGACATAACATAGTTACTGGATTGTGCTAGAAAATACATAATACTGCCTCTTTAAACCATTTTGAGGTGATAAATTGTCAAAAATGTAAAGAGCAAGGTAAAAATACAAGCCGAACAAGAAATGCTATAGTCAAATGGACAGTTAGCATGGCACAATTTGGGGTTTTGTGGAAAAGTAGTAAGAAGAAAACCATTTTTAAAAGAAGATCTCCCATTTGGAGTTACACAAACTTTTTGGGACAAACATTTTTTGAAGGTTCTCTGGTCAGATGAGGCATAAATTGATGTTTTTGGTCTACAAGTACAACAATTTCTGCAGAGAAAAAGGTTAAGGTTTTCTTAAATATAGTAGATTTTTAGACTTCCAAAAGAAATTGTTGTTCCGACCAACCACTTAACATTTCCATTTTAAGTATTACTGTGGTTCATTGTGCACATGTTGAACCAGGAAATTAAGTTTTAAAGCAACATAGCATGTCATGACCTGTCTTCTTATTGAGCTGTGGTATTCTGTGCAGCCGCTAAACTTAACAACCACTCAAATTATTCCTCTGATAATTTTAGTATGCACCTGTGTGTTTCAGGTGCATACTAAATAAAGTTTATTATAATGAGACATGAAAAACAAAAACCGTAGACAGAGTTAGCTGCAGAACCGTGATGTTGCAATATGTTCCACTGGGCGTAAATATATCAGAATCTTCTCTGTAATGACTAATATTTCATGTAAAATCAAGTTCCAATCCAAATAAATAATCTCTTTGCAATTATATTGGCACAATGAAACACAATAACTGCAGCTGAGCATGTATTGCCTGTTGGTTTAAAAAAAAGTTATCTTTAAAGTAAACATCCTGTGTAGACATCTGGTGACATTGGAGAGGAACCACTCCCTTCAAACAGGAAGAAACCTCCAGCAGAACCAGGCTGAGTATGACCATCTGCCACAACCAACGGGAGGTTGGGAGGACAGGAAGTAGACAAAAAAAAAGCCCCAGACCAGGTGCATGTTTGACAAACAAAGAGTGCACAGGTATTTGCAGAAATAGTGCTAATAATCGCTATCAGGGAAAAAAGAGTGGGAACACAAACACTGAGCCAGGAATACTTTCCATTACAAATGTGCATAAAACTTTGTCAATATTCCGTTAATTTCGCAAAAAATAAATTTTGCAATTGTGGTGTTTAACTACAACTTAATTTAAATCCATGTGTATAAGCTTATTCATGCAATAAGTAATAAAAAAAAATGCAGCGCCATGACCCTCCAACTACTTCCTGTCATCGTCTTCATTGTGGTTTCCGCCAGTGGCAACATCCTGTTAAGAACTCCGGTCGTCGTGTGAAAACAGTTTTTCCATAGCAATTTTGCGAAATAAACCAATTTTGATACAGCAAAAAAAAAAATAAAAAAAATAAAAACTTCATCCTAGCGCCAAAACTTTTTATCCAAAAACTTGAGTTTTTTCAAAATTGCCGTGTTTCCATGAAGCTAATTTATTTTCAAAATGTTAAATAGTATATGTAATCATACAATGGAAACAATACAGGAATGAGATTCAGCTAAACATGGATTCTAGTTTCTATTTTAACCTGTAAAGAAAAATGGCGACATGTATGTTTCAGGTGCACACTAAATAAAGTCTATTATTAAGAAACATGAAAAACAAAAACCGTAGACAGTTAGCTGCAGCATTAGCGCTGTCCAAGCTTTGTTTATGGAAGAAACAAAACCTAGAAAACATAAACATGCTGGCCTGGGTGTATTAATCAGCTTGAGTAAATGCATTGTCCAGGAAATAGTCTCATCCCAACACAGAAGTACTTTAGCAGAAATAAAAGGCAATCAGAGAACTGAAGGCTAAAAAAGGGAAATACAAGCAAATGATGACAAAATTGAGAGAGAAAAACTAAACTTATGGCAGGATAATATAATCAAAAAAGTAAAGTTCTGGTCTCAAAAGTAAATATGATGTCATTCTTACAGATTAAAAAAAACTTTTAAAGTTTGTTCCACAGAACCAGGTGTCTAAAAACTCTACACTCTTTCTGCTTTTATTAAAAAGTTAATCTGCAGTCTGAACATTTAGAGCTTCACACAAACAAAGTGACAATTTAAAATTAGACTCTGGATTTAAAAATAACAAGAAGCTAATTTTGAAGAAACATGATATCTCCTTTTATTTTTTTTGTTGTTTCTTTTTTTACGTGGAGGCTTTAACACTTATTCCCTTAGGAAATGAAGTCACAGGATGTCAAAATTTACTCACTTCACAGAAAAACCACGTGAAGTTTCTTGTTCTTTTTCAAATCTAAAGTCCATTTTTCTGCCATGATTCTTAAACATCCAGAGGCCTGGTCAGTGAATGATGTTGACGTTTCACAAAAACCGCTTCCTGTTTTTCTGATCATGTGCTGTGACAGCAATTATTTTGGCAAATTAAAATAAGTGTTCAAAAAGAATCGCCATGGCAACCACGCATGTGGTAATCTTCATGACAGGAAAGGCTGCAGACTCATTTTCTTTAGGCTGCTATATATAGCAAAACCTTGGGATTGCAACACGGTGTTTTCCATGACACGACCACACTTAAATTAGATAAAGTTACATCTTTATTACTCTACTGAATGCTCTAAAGCTTATATAATATTTTAGCAAAGCATCAATACATTTGAATGGGTTATTATTTGATACATTAATAGATCGTTTTGTAATTGCTACACTGCAAAAACACAAAATCTTACCAAGTTTTTAGTGCAAATATCTTAGTTACACACTTGTTAAAAGTAACTTTAGCATGATATAGATATAATATTTAATTTTTTAGCAAGATATATTTTCATATTAGACGTTAATTTAAGTTAACAAGCAAGCAAAAAGTATTTTGTCATCACTATTAAGGAATTATTTACTTGAAACAAGATCCCACAGCATGCTAGAAAGTTACTTTAAGTTAGTCTTATTTCAAGTGTAGAAACTAGACCAAAAATACTTTTTTCAGATTTTGTGTTTTTACAGTGTTCAATACATTTCTGTCAAAGTTGTCTTTTTAATACATATTGTCTTATGAAGGTGTTAAAAGGGCAACTTCTGCTGCTGGAAAAAGGGCGACATTGAAGAAAATCACAAAGCAACATGTGATGCAAGAAAGTGTGGTCAAAAACAAGAAGTGATTTTTTTCAGACTCAGGCAGCTGGAACAAAAGCACTCCCTTTTTTCTCAAGACTGACAGTCATGCAGAGCGTTCGTTTGCTAACCTGCTAATAGCGCGGCAGCACAGTCCAAACCTATCAGAGGAAAAAAGCTCGGAAAATGTCAACTCTTGGGTTAAATGTAAATATGGATACATTGAATAAACTTGCAGCGCCTGCAACAGCAAAGATTCGGTAAGAAGTTGATTTTAAATTTTTAATAGTTGATCCTGATCATTTTTGTTGCTCAGTAAGCTGTGAGCACAAATTTATCGGGTTTCTCTAATAGATATTGAAGGTTTTTCTAAATAAAAGTGGGGAAAAAATCTATTTGTGAAGAGGAATTCGTGTTCTGAGGACATATTTTTGAATGGCAGTGTTGTGTCTTTCAGGCAACTTCAGAAAATGGTTCAAGACATCAAGAAAAATGACGGCAGTCTGCTGAATAAAATCAGAAGGTCAGTGTCTGAAACATCCTGTCGTCTTGGTAATAAAGCTGCTTTTATAACATCTTCCATTTGTGACTTAGTCAAGGCGATTTCATTTGTAGAGCAAAAAGGCAATTCAAAGTGGTTTAAAAGATTAGACAGAAAATAAATCAACAAGCAAAAAAGAAAACATTTAATTACATTGGCAGAGTAAGGAAAAACAATAACTGGTCACTTTATGATGTTCCCATTGTTATTAATCAAAGGCAGTAAATCTAAGCAAATTGGTTTATAGTCTTGATGTAAGGGAACTTAGCGTTTCAGCAGTTTTACAGTTTTCTGGAAGTTTGCTCCAGAGCAGAGGAACTTAAAAACCAGAAAACCTGAGTCGCCTGATAACTTCTTACCACAACAGATCCTTATTATATAACCATTCAGTGATTTAGAAACTAACAAATGTGTTTTAAAATTTATTTGAGTAACTGTAGAGCTTTGTTGCACACTGTAAAACATTTGACGGTGGTTTAACTTCAATATGAAAGTACACTTGCTGCCTTGAAAATGCAGTTTAAGTCAACAGGAAAACATTTTCGCTTTAAACTCAGAAGTTAAAATTAATGAAATTGATTTACCAACAAGAAACAAACTGTCTTAACGTTGTTTTGTTTTTTAAGTTCATTAATCTTGAATTGTGAGTTTTAACTTAATGCTGGAATTTAAACCAATATTAATTATTTCACAATATGCAAGAAAAAAAACTGCCTTCGCCCAGTTAAAGAGCATTTCTGTATTATTTCCACACATTGTCGAGTTAAAATAACTGTTTATTTTACTTTAGAAAAATTAAAATTCATGTTTCAAACTGCATGAACAAAATTTCTGATCTGACAATGAATTTTATTAAACATCACAGTAAATTCTGCTCAAAAACATTTAGTGAGAACAGGACATAAAATGAACATTTGCCTTAATAAAACACCAGAGTCAGATCAATGTAACGCACTTCCATCTGAGAATGCAGGAACCTGCCGCTAAGCATTCTGGGAAATGGTTCCCACTCCTTTCTTTTTCTTCTTTCAGTTTTTTAAGTGCTAACCTAAAAACTCTTGGAGGTTTGATAAAATTAATAAAAAGTTAACACAACTTACTACTGTAAGTTTATCTTCCACAAACTCACACTTAGGTTCAAAATCTAAAACTCGCTGAATTTACTTAAAAAACCAGGCACAACTACATGCGACTGAAATGTTTTACAGTGCAGTAGCGTCTTCACTAAAACTAAAACATGTTGTTCAACATTTGCTCAGTACTTCTGTCACTTGCATATAGCTATTCTGTCCACTTGTCTGTTTTATGTAGGAGGAATTTATTTTTCGAAGTCGGCTGATCTAAAAATTCTCCGTGTGGTTTGCGTACAGTGCATGCTTCGCTGGACAATGCCAATTCCTCTTTCACAAACGTTGGAAAGAGAGAGCGGCGCATAGACCAAAAATACCTAAAACAGATGGCCGTTCTCTCACTTTCCTTTCCTGAAATGAGTCTGTTTGTTCTCACATTGCTTTGCAAATATCTGATTAATTTCAGTAATTTGGTTCAAAAAGTAAGACTCCAGTTTTATTACACACAGAATGGTTTATTCTAAGCTTTTATTTCTGATAAATGCAATAATTACGGCAATGATTAGCAGTCAATATCGAAAACAAAAAACTGGAAAACAATGTCTGATGGGAGTGAGGAGAGACGAACTTAAGGAAACCCAGAATATAATATTGAAAAAGATCAATGACTAATCAGTTTTAATAGAGAAGTCTTCTGATATTATCTAAGGAATAAGGGGGTGTCAGCAGTCAAGCAGACAACTTGAGAATCTTAATGCTCACTTTGTTTCACATACAAGCATATTAATGGAAAGTTTACTGGAAGAAAAAAGTGTGGGAGACTAAATGTGTTCCAGTGGCTAAAGAGCCACAGTACAAACACAATTCAACAGACATGTCCAGTGGTCCAAAGTCCCTTTTTCAGATGAAGTAAAGTTAAAACAACTTGGGCTGGACGCCATACAGATTGTTTAGTATACTGACATGTTTTTATTGGTCTTCTATCTGGCTGGATGGTATGGCTGAAAAACTTATAACAATATAAGCGTTTCATATCAGGCGATACCAATAGTTATTGATTTGTTTTTGTTTTAAATGTCTGAAATACGGCCGTACTGGTGGCGCGACCTACCTTTAATGATTTACCTGCAATTTTAACTCCACTCCATTGTTTTTCATTTTAAAGCAGTTATGAGTGAAGGTGGCGGAACCTTAAACTACTGCTGCGCTGACAGGTTGTTGCTAGGTAACCAAAGAATGAGTGAGTTGCTAGGTAACCAAAGAGAGAGTGAGTCGATTCCACCAACCTGGCTTTGCTATCTCAGAGGATGAGGGGCTAACATCTTTCCTCTGCCTACATCTCCCAGAATGCTCTGCGGAGTTCAATGAATATTCTACATATTTAATATCGAACATTCTATCTGACATATTATCTAGTGATGTTGATTATGTGCCTATCGCAAGATATGTTGTCAATTTATTGTCCAACAAATTAATAAAATAAATAAGCTTTTAGAATTGTATTTTTTCTTTCTGAGTGGTTGTTGTAGATGATTGATTCTTGTAAAGTCTCACAGCCGAGACTTTACAAAGAAAAAATCTTCACAGATGTGAGTTCAATAAATTGATAATCATAAATAATTATTCCTGTTCTTATTGTTTTATTTACGACAGACTGAAAAGACAACCTCGTCCAAACGTTCCTGTCAGAGACTACAGAGGTAAGAATTCAGCGATAACAGCTCAATATAGGTCCAAAATAATATTAATAACAAAAAAAAAAATGATTATACTGAATGACTGTATTAATTAAACATAACAAATATGAAAGGACAGCTTTCAATTAAGACAATCAAAATGTTCTTATCAGGTCTTTTTTCACAGATTAGGACGTTTGTTGAATGCAGTTTCACTTCCTCAGCTCTCGCCTGAGTGAATTTATGAGCTAAATTATTGCAGTTTCTGTTTAAATGCATCATAAATCCGTTTGGTTGAAGTTTGTTTTGGGGTTTGGGAGGTGAGGCAACACGCTCCGCTTTTCCCTACAACATGATGGTGCACTCAAAGCCCAGGCATCTTCCTAAAAATAGACAAAGAGCTCCAGCACCTGCACATTACCTATGACTGTTTGGGGGTTTTTAAGTATACTGCGAATTTAAAGAGTTTCAGTTTCCATTTATGATGAAATGAATTTCTGTTTGCAGATTTCAGAGACAACGATCAGTGCTCTGATCCAGAATACGTAAGTTGCTTTAAATGAATTCAAAACCAGTCATTTTGGTTTCAGATATTCCTTTGAAGAGTTACAAATGTGTTGTTTCCAGAACGAGCCATGCGATGACCCGCCTGAAGATGACAACTATGAGCCTCCTCCGGTCCACAGAGAGTTCACCAGAAGTCCCTTCACTTCCTTACCAAAGGGGGAGTATCTCGGTCAGTACTGCAACCAGAACATATCCGATACATTGACTCATTTTTTCCACACGATACGAGTCATTTTCAAGTGTTTTCTTTTTCCAGTAAATTGCAAAATAATCAGAAAAACATTTTCATAGATTAATAAGTTTTCACACTTATGTTTCACTATCCCTAATCCTTGGTTTAGCTTGACTTTTAGCAACTTAGCTTTTAGCCATTAGCATTAATTTTGGCAAACAATGCAGCAGGACTAATTGAAAACCAATTGTCTTAAGTTGGGCCCATTTGAAATTCATTAGCAAATGTTAGCATGCTAAAATTTAATGCTACACAGATTAACAAATAAATGTCAGTGTTCACACATGGTAGCATTTGTGCATGCTAGCATTTACAATTTAGCATTTATAGCTAGCGACCATCACAAATAAGTCTTGTTGCTTATCAGTAAAATAATTTAACCTGAAAAAGAAATGTTTACATTTCTGGGACACAGAGGAGATTTTGTCTATTACTAGTGGACTGAACTAAATACTTGAACAAATAATTTATTTTTTATTTTATCTATTTTTTACAAATACCTTGATGTCTTGTTTCTTGTCTTTGTTCTTCTTTCCAGACAGCTGTCTTGCCCGACCAAGCCGACCTCCCAGGAAGCCCGTCCGTCCTATTAAAGCCTCCAAACAACTTCCTCCTGAACCGTCACATCCATGGAGCGACAAAGAAGTGCAGCAGCTTTCTTTACCTCGCTTAAAGCTTTATTAAGTGGCTACCTTTATTAAAACTTTCTTTTCTTGTTTTGCAGGAAGACTATATAGACCCAGATGCTAATGGTGAGGACGACTACATAGAACCCACAGAGAATTCATCTCCAAGTAAGTAGATATTGTGCAAAAGAAACATATGGTTACAATTGGCAGAAAATGTGAATTTATTAATAATTTGTCAAATGTTTATCTTGCCTTTCCTTACACTCTACATTAGAAGGTGGAAACAGAAGTGACTATCCCATTTTGCCTCCAGCTTTACCAGATCGTCCATCCAGTCCAGAAGGTGAGTTTATTTAATATGCTGATCATATGAAACATTTCTTTAAACATTGCTAAGTACATCTTGAATCACTTATTTTCACTTTGTCAACTTAGGGTGTTTTCTGGTAGACTTGGTTCAATTGGAAACCAAAATTGCAAATTGTTTGTTTTCATGCTGCACTGACTCAGATGATCCAAACTAATTGAAAAACCTGTTCCCCTCCTGGCCTGTGGCGGTGCTGCACCAAGAACCACTGAACAAATGACATGAAAACACTGAGCGCAATTTCCTTCTTCGTAAAATATTTTAAAAATGGAGTAGCGTCAGATTTTAGTGGTTGTAGGATTTCTGTTTTGTCGTTGGTAAAAAACCATGATCCATTTCTCCCGCTAGTGCTAGACTCACTCGTTTGAGTTGGTTGTATTTACCCAGAATGCCCTGTGCTGTAATGAACTTCCTGTTTTTGGACATATGCATTTGAGCCGCACCCCAGTTCACTTCAACTGAACCGAGACCGAGGTTTAGGCGGACCAGAGTTCGCATCAGAAACAAACCAGACTTTTTAGCCAAATAAACTAAAGTTTGATTCAAGCAGACTAAACAGGGTTGGTGTGAATGCACCCTTAAATACAACTACCTGTATGTAGTGCTTCAAAAAAGACAACAAATATATAAATCAGCATAATGGAAAAGTTGAAAAAATTGCAGCAGCTCTGCCTGAAAACAGTGCAAAGTGCTAGAAAAAGAAAAAAAAAAAGATTCTCTCTTCTGCAGCATTACTAGGTGACATCACATATACAAGCTACAAATAACTTAAGGACATGCAGCATTAAGTTCACAAGAAATTCAAATGTGAATATGCACTGTAAACAGGCGGGAAAAACTAGTTTGTGCCAAAAATAACTAACTCACAACTAATACCTTAAGTTTCTGCAGCATTTTCTGTGAATAATAGATTTGCAAAAGGTTGTTAGATGTACAGTGGCTTGTGAAGAAATATTTTTTAAAATAGTTGTATCACAAGGAATAATTTGCCAAACAACATTTTATTGGCCAAGCGCAACGTAGTCTTCCTCTGAGAACCATTTTAGTTTTAATAATTTTTAATGTCATAAAAAAATATATTCCTTTCTAATTTGTAGTCAACAAGCAGGATGTTGTTCAAAATAATTTGTAAAAAAAATAAAAAATAAATTCTTTGTGCAGTTATTTAGCTTAGTGAATCAGTAACACATTGACAAAATCTCTTCTGCATCATTTTAATTGCAGTTAGAAACATCCCAGAAATGAAACATTTCTTTTTCAGGGTAAACTAATTTTACATATAATAAATAAGACAAGGTAACATTTGCTATTGGATTTTAAAAAGGCCCAACTTAAGACTATCAGTTTTTAAATAGTCCTACTGGGTTGTTTGGCAAAACTAATGCTAAAAGCTAAGTTGCTAAAGGCAATTAGCAAAGGAATAGGGCTGGTGAAACATGTTGTTAGGTGCTCGTATGTGTGAAATAGAAATGAAAATATCAGATTATTGATTTAGTTGCAAAAGTGACTTTTCTGCTACGTGACTGATTCTTCCCTTGTTTTTTGTTTTGTTTTGTTTTTTTTGACAGATTTGTATGAAGAACCTGAGAAAGAGGCAAGTTGCTGTAACTTCACTATTTTTCTATGAACAATAATTACTCAATAGGAACAGTAATATGTGGAACATGCTGTAGTTTACCTATATTTTTTGTCACTTTTACAGGAACCATCTACGCCTCCACAGAGAAACACGTCAGTTTTAGACTTTATTACAGCATATTTCCACATGATTTGTTACATTTTATACTCTATGTGTAATCCTAAAGTTGGCAGAATTGAATACAATTAAGACTGGATGTGGACAATGTCCATAAAGATACAAATTCGTAGTTGGATTTAAGTTGGAATTTAAATAGGAAACAATTTTATTTAACGTCTACATTTAAGAATTATTAATGCTTTTGACAGAAGAAAATTCTTGCAATATTTCCTTTAAATCATTCTGAAATAGTCAAATTTAAAGAGCTAAACCCCAAAACGTTGCACAAAAATCTAAATGTACCTTTAGAAAAGTATTTCTAATACCAGAATTTCTAATTTATCTGGTCACAAGTCTGATAAATATTAATTGATTAAAGACAGCCGCAGAAAATATGTTTATAATGAATTATAATTATCACTAATTATAAAATCTTGGTTGCATGGTGATGAAACAGTGTATAATACTTGTTATTTCAGTCAGTTCTTAATAGTGATCTGTTGTTTTATACAGCATTATTTCCATTAATATCCCTCACTTTGCCTTGTTACAGCCAGAAATATCTGTGTTTTATTTGGATTACATGAGAATTGTGCATAATTGTGGAGTAGAAGGAAAATAATAATTTTAAATAATATAATTATTTCCCATTACCGCAAGACAAGATCGGTCAACTTGCAGCCAAAACTACAACAGAATGGTTTGATCACAGCATTTTCATATATTACAATGGCCCAGTCAAAGTTCTGACCTATATTCTATTGAGAAAAACACTTCAAAATGTATCTTCACAAACAGTTTTCATCCATTCTAACCAAGAATAATCAAAAGCTTAAGATGTGTAAAGCCGGTAGAAACATACTTGCTGCTGTAATAGTGAATCAGCACACACGCTTTTCAGATTTTTAGAAGAAAAAAAATAATAATAATGTTAAATTTTCCTTTAATATCAGAATTATGTTTTAATTTATGTTGGTTTAACACATAAAATCCCAGTGAGATACATTAAAGATTGTGGTTTTAACAAGAAAAAAACACAGAAAAGCTTGAGCCGTATACAAATGTTGTACAGTATTTGGTTTTCAGTAAATTATTAGAATATTCCCCCTCTTTTATTTTATGATTATGAAAAACTTTATAAATACACCTAGCATCGTTTTTTCTCTTCATAGATTTTGTCCACCTCCTTTCAAACCAGGACCTTCTTTACCAAAACCAACACCCAGGTAGGAACCAAACCTATGCTAAATCACTAAATTGTTTGAGTCGCCATGAAATTGTTTTTGCCAGTTTATTCCTGGCTTCCACTTGTTTGAGACAAGCTAATTTGTCAATGTGCGTTCACACTGCAGCCTAAAGTGACCCAATTCCGATTTTTTTGACGTAATGCGACCTGTATCCGATCTTTTCATGGCAGTGTGAACAGCACAGGTCAGATTCTTTTTCGAATGTGACCCATATCCGATACGTATCCGATTCAAATGCGACCTAACGTTCAGGTCGCATTCATCCGAACAGAACGTCACTGATTCTCAACAAATCTCACTATTCTGCGTCCTGATACGCGCAAGCGGGAAGAAAAACAAAAACCATGACGGACAATATGAGGATTAAGTTGTTAATATGCTGCTCCGACTGGACAACAACGTCAAATATGTAAGCTAAGCTCCACCATTAGCCTCCATGTTTACTTCTGCAAACACTGAGCACTTCTTCTTTTTATGGCGGTTGGCAGAACACTGAGAACGCTGACACTATTGCGCCCTCTACTGCGCATGCGGGACACTTCCAGGTCGTTTGCCCGTTCGGACTGCAGAACGCATACAGGTCGCCATTACTGGCAGTGTGAACGCCCCCGGCAAAATAATCGGAGTTGCCAAAAAATCGGAATTGGGTCACTTCAGGCTGCAGTGTGAACGCACCATAGGGTAGGTAAGTTTTACCTTACAAAGGTAAAACTTTGTGAAAGTAACACACCTGGTAGGAGCTCATAGAGGCCGTATTTACAAAATAGCTGAAGTAGTTAGCTTAGAAACCGACCCCTCCTCCCTTCTAACATATTGATCAAATTACCGACTTTTCCTGAATTCAAACCACATGTTTTATATCATTATGTCATAAACAGAGTTTGCCGTTAAACGGAAGCAGCGTTGAAAAGGCACAACAGACGAGATGCTAACCAGTTTTTTTTCCCAAACATGCTAGGCT
>NW_006800679.1:128624-130030 GCF_000485575.1 Poecilia formosa | reverse complement strand
CCCAGTGTGACCAGCAGACTGAAGCCTGTTGGGTACCAGGTTGGGGAAGGTTTTGTTTTCATTTTCAGCATCACCTACTATCCAGGAGAGGGGGCCAGTGATCCATGCTTTGGACAGGAGGGTGTGCTGACGGGCTTAACAGGATGCACCTGAGGATCATTACCATCTCCCAGGAGGAGGATATAAGCAGCGGGTTGCCAGCACTTCTCTGCCAGAGTGTTGCCTACAGTGGTACATCAGGTCCCTGGGTTTCTTCTGAGAAGTGGTTTTGATCTCTTCATGTTCCTTCTTAATCAGTTTTCTCGCTGCTCTTCCCAGGACGCCTACAAGAGACTCCAGAGAAGGTTTCTCAAGTCGTCTGGCCTAGGACTGTCAGTTGGAAGATCTCTCTCTAGTGGGGAGCCCGCTCTGCCCCACTGTCCTCGGAGCCTCCTACTTGGTCTACCTGTCCGCCCTCCAACACCAGCACCCTTCCTACGCCCCCTTTGTGATACCCTTACCTGGAACCCACTCCCCTCCGCCAATCCTAAGCCTCTGACTCCAAGTAAGCACCAAACCATTCTCCAGAGTTTGCTGTTTTCCGTCTCCATTCTACTCACCACCTCTCTCTCTTGATTGCAGCTGTTCCGGATTTCCTGGTTCTTGTCATCCATTCTTTGCCTTGTAATTACTTGTACGTTTTGTAAATAAATTATTGCATTTACTCCTTCTCTCTGTGAGAGTTTCTGCATGTGGGTTCGACTCTTAAAACCCACCATGACAAAGCCTGTGACCAGCGTTCCCAGTATAATAAATGTTTTTCTTTCACTTTTTGTGTATTTTTAAATATCTCAATCTGAAGTAATGGTGTATTAATACAGCTTATGTAATGAGATGAGAATTATTTTCACTCTTTGCCAGTGTTGTGGTACTCGAAGTTGGTCTTGGTCTTAAGACGATTTTTTGATGGTCTCGTCTCGGACTCGACCGCATTTGGTCTCGGTCTCGGGCGCTGAGGACTCGCCATTTTATTTCAAGACCAGTCAAGACCGCAACTGTGAAAATATCACTAAATGTACAGCATACTGTCCAGTTTATTTGTTAACATCTTTGTTTTCAGTGGATGCAAAACGCACCGATTAAAATCCAAGCAACTACGTGTTTCTGTTACTCCCTCCTTCCCTTCCCACCTTTCACTCGCGCGCGGCGCTCCAGGACATGCGCGGTGGTTTCCTCTCAGCGGCAGAAAATGTTTGTCTAATCGTCAGTAATATAATAGCGCTGCATAAATAGTAAGAAATCCGATGGCCACAGCTAACTCAGCAGCGCTTCGCTTTCATAGACGGTGGAGACAACGTCTAACTTTTGTCACTGAGAAAAGTAGCTCAAAGAAGGTAAGCTCCGTTAACGTGAGGATAGCAAAGCTA
>NW_006800679.1:122835-127709 GCF_000485575.1 Poecilia formosa | reverse complement strand
GCGGGCCGCTGGTCTTGGTCTTGACTCGGTCTCGACTCCCCTCGGTCTTGGTCTTGACTTGGTCTCGGACCCCAAAAGTCTTGGTCTTGTCTCGGTCTCGATACACTCTGGTCTTGGTCTTGTCTTGGTCTCGGGTTAGGTGGTCTTGAACACAACACTGCTCTTTGCTGTCAGTAGCAGAGTTGACATACTGTAATTTTTCTCTGGAAAAAAGTAAGTAAAATATGTAGTTTAATGTTTAACAATGACTGATTTATAAATCAAAAGTAATTTCTCAATAATGTATAAAAATAAATACAAGAAAATAATTTGTTTCTTGTCTTGAAATGTTAAATGTACATTAAACTATGGAATTATGTAAATATATTCTTTAATTAAACACTGTAAAAGTGTCTGTTCATCAATGTCAATATAAAAATTATAAGAATAATTTCTATCAAATAAAAACATTGTGCTCTTGATTCAGAAATGCCCCAAAACAATTAAATCACATTAAAAGTCAGAAACTCTGTCTTTAGTCATTTCTTTGATTACCAAAAATATTAATGTGTGTGAGAAAATGTGTCAATGACGGGTATTAATTTAAAATACTTTGTAAAACAGAACTTTCTGAAGTTCGGTCCATTTACCTGTATTAGCTTACTGGCACATATTCCACATTCAATATGGCGGCCGCTGTTACGTATTGCAGCAACGGGTGGCCCGCTCCATGTGGCGTCTACGTATTTATGTTTATGGCTACAACACAGTCTGTGATCAAGACAGTCTTCCTGCCAGCAGAGGGCACCACAGAACCAAGAACAGGTGAAAACAGACTAAATCTAGGTGTTGCTTCAGATATTAAAGAACTGTTGGAGTCATGACTAGAAACTGTGACTGGTGGAGATCTTTAAGGTTGGGTCAAACATTCACAATCCTTGTATTTTATTTAAATCTCTTTTTTTTGGTTTTTTTAATGCGCTCCCTCACATTCACACATAGGCTGGATTGAACCTGCTGCAGGTGAAACTATTTGCAGCATTTTATAGAGAAAGTCTCCTCCACCAGGGCCCAGATGTGACCTCTGACCCCTCAGTCTTTGTGTCCTGCTCTGCCATCTTTGAACCTGGACTCTGTTCTCTGCAGCATCTGGTCAGACGTTTATACCAGCAGGTTCTCCACCTGATGCTCCTCCTGGATTATTTAAAAGTCTTCCTCTCTGCAGGGGCTTGGCTCCTGGCTCTGCTGACCAGCAGTGTGTCCTCTGCTCTGGTTCCTCTAAACATGCATCAGTCCAGCCTCTGATCAGAAACACTCTGGACTCCTCTGTTCTTCATCATTAGAGGACGATCTTTAAACTCAAGTTTCTGTCAGAATTCCTCCAGAAGGTCGTCCACCACCAATTAATGGGAGATTTGACACAACAAAATATCTTAGAGGTTATACAATCTGGTTTAAAACATTTGCAGAGAACGGAATCAGTATTTCAAAAAAGTATTTTATTTTTTATACACTGACTTTGTAAAGGTATCAGTGGTTCTTGTATCTCTCTCCCATAGAGGATCTAGATGGTCTTTTAGCCAGTGTTGTAGTACTCGAGGTCGGTCTTGGTCTCGAGACCGGTCTCGAGACCATTTTCTGATGGTCTCGGTCGGTCTCGTCTCGGACTCGACCACATTTGGTCTCTGTCTCGTCTCGGTCTCGGGCGCTGAGGACTCGGCATTTTATTTCAAGACCAGTCGAGACCGCAACTGTGAAAATATCACTGAACGTACAGCATACTGTCCACTTTATTTGTTAACATCTTTGTTTTCGATGGATGCAAAACGCACCTATTAAAATCCAACTGATAACGTGTTTCTGTTACTCTCCTCCCCTCCCCACCTTTCACCTTTCACTCGCACACAACTAACTCAACAGCGCTTCGCTTTCACAGACGGTGGGGACAACATCTAGCCTTTTTCGTCACTTAGAAAAGTAACTCAAAGAAAGGTAAGCTCTGTTGATGTGATGCTGTACAGAGACACATAAGAATTTGTGATGAAAAAAAGTTGTCACTCACTGCGCTGAATTATTGTGCGGAGGTGTTGACTGACTTGTCACATATATGGGACAGCTATGTCCAAAAGTCTGCAATATATTGATGTGACATTCAGGAACAGTACAATTCATCTGCTCGTCTCTTTACTTATTAGATAGGACTGGAGTGTCACTCACTGAGAGCCGGTGTTCTATCAGATTACCATACGCTGTCAGGATAGCATACATGCAGTGAGTAGCATGCCCGCGCATGCGCATTAAGAAGTCTGACCGTCAGAGGAGTTGTCAGTTCAGCAGAGGTAACAATTTATGATGAAAATAAGTCATTAAATTGTTTATAATATGATATAATATGATAACTAGATAGATATACATGCGTTGTCATGGTTTCAAAGTGTGGCTGCCATCGGCGGCAGTTATACAGTTTGATTTAATTTCATGATTTTAAGTTGATGTAAAATATTTTATGTTTATTATAGGTTGTTCAAAGGTTACCAGAGTTGAACCAATGTTAATTTGTTGTTTCATTTAAACACATATTTTTAGTTACATGCCACACTCTGTAGAGGGCAGCATGCTTTATTTTTCTTTGTTGATGGAGAGATTTGATGAGGCACCGAGGCTCGTGTAGCTGGGTTACAAGAAGAAGCTACACGGAGTTTTGTTACTAACCCTTTCAGGTTGAAGAGCCCAATGAGGTACGCATTTTTGTATTTTAGTTTTGTTTGTAAATAGAATGTTTATTTTAAGAATTTGTCGAGTTTGTTAGCCATGTGTTTGACGTAATGAGTCTGTTTTTGTAAGTCAAGCCACTTTATTGTAAATGTTTTACCGTAGTAGCTGTTTATTCTTTATGTGAATGTCTTTCTTTCTGTAAAAATGTATTTTATGTCTTTTGTACAGTTCTCACGGCATAGTTATTACATGCCAGTAACTATCGAAGAACGCCTTGTGTCCGTTTTCTGCCTGGAGGGAGTTATACAAAGTTTATTTAAAGCAGAGTCTAGCTGCAGCTGCAGTCAACTACTACACACGCCCATTTGAAACTCATTAACCTACTTATTTAACTGCTAAGTTAGGATGCCATACAGCTGTTAATAACAAAGTGTATGATGATCTATGTCATGATTCTATGTTGCTGATTAAGTAAAATCATATGGTAATGACAGCGTATACATGTCTGAGCTAAGCGTATGACTATCTGACAACGTATGCTGATCTGACAGAACACCGTTGTTCTATCAGATAGCCATACGCTGTCAGAATAGCACACATACAGTGAGTACCAGGCCTGCGCATGGGCATTAAGAAGTCCAACAGTCAGAGGAGTTGTCAGTTCACCATATGCAGCAAGTTCTGACGAAAATAAGTTATTAAATTGTTTTCAATGATAACTATATAGATATACATGTGTTGTCGTGGTTTCAAAGTGTATTTAAAGCAAGTTCTGGCTGCAGCTGCAGTGAACTACAACACACGCCCGTGTAAAACTCATTAACCTACTTAACTGCTAAGTCAGGATACAAGTGTTAATAAAGTGTATGATGATCTATGTCATGATTCTATGTTGCTAATTAAATAAAAGGATATGGTAATGATGTGTCTGACAGATATAGCCGTGAGTTCGTTCTAAGCGTATGACAATCTGACAGCTGACAGCGTATGCTGACCTGACAGAACACTCTTCTTTGTTCTTGTAATGCTCTGCATACACTGCAGTACCTATCATTATTTTATTTAATTATGTACATTGATATTTTTTTTAATTAACAAATAAATAAAACATAAGAACGAAAGAGCACACAGAGCATGCACATTGCTCTTTGATTGTTTTCGTTCAAAGTGGCAGCTGTAATGTGTGCCATGGTGTCAGACTACCTGGCTTCATGTAGTGGGAGAGAGGGTGAGAACAGTCACGATGAGCGTCTTGTGCATGGTTACTTCTTGCTTGTTGCTCCTTGGTCAGTGTTCATAGTTGAGCGTTATTTGCCATCTGGGCATTGCCTCATTTGCTATGTTAAATGGTACAGAGAGTGGTGGTTTCTGACATGAGCAATATAGGCAAATGCCCAGGGCATTATCTTTTTAGGGATGGAACCAGACCACCGCTGATTGTAGCACAGAGATGGAAGTTTGTTCTGCTTTTAATATTGGTAAAATTTATCAAGTAATATCTAGGTCTATTTATGGGAATACAGATCTTTCAGATCAATTTGAGAAGCAATTTTGATCATATTTCACATTTTATCGTGTCATATGGCACGGGGCGCTGGTCTTGGTCTTGACTCGGTTTAGACTTTCCTCGGTCTTGGTCTTAAATGGTCTAGGACCCTAAAAGTCTTGGTCTTGTCTTGGTCTCGGGTGAGGTGGTCTTGACCACAACACTGTTCTAGCTGCTTCCTGAATGTGTGACATGATTTCCTGTTTCAGCCACTCTGCTGTTCTCCCTACTGCCTGAGAACTAAAATCTAACTGTTTCTGTTGGACTGAGCTCTAATATTTCAGTTCAGATTCATTTTAAATGTCAAACTGATTCCTGATTTTTCTACATCTGTTCATCTTTACAGGTTAATAAAGTTTGTGGTTTTATCAATGATGGTTTATTGATCATTTATGATCAGAAGGTCAGAGATGTGGATGAACATCATTATTTAGTGAATTCAGCCTCAGTCTGTCTTGCAGTGTTGTGGTCAAGTCCACCTAACCCGAGACCAAGACAAGACCAAGACTTTTAGGGTCCTAGACCATTTAAGCCCAAGACCGAGGAAAGTCTAAACCGAGTCAAGACCAAGACCAGCGCCCCTCGCTACTTGATACAATAAAATGTGAAATATGACCAAAATTGCTTCTCAAAT
>NW_006800679.1:114475-122469 GCF_000485575.1 Poecilia formosa | reverse complement strand
GAGCTGAAGCAACAGGATGCAGGTTAAAACTGAAATATGAACAAATTAATGATAAAAATGTAGAAAATTAATTTGACTGAATGTAAAAGAAACATGATGAACTGATGTTTAATATCTGATCCAGTAAAACTGGTTTATAGAGTCCAAACCAGCAGAACCAGAACATGTTATTATGACGTGTTGTTAGAATATTTCAGTCGGGCCTTCAGTGGTTCTGGTCGGGAATTAAAATGGACTTTCAGAACCAAAGTGAGACATTAGAGCTGTTAATGAAGCTGCTCTTCACTCATTCATAAACACATGAACACATGAGTGGAAACTGAACTGACTGATTTATCTGGAACCAGCTGCTGCTGGCAGTTTTTATTCATGTTATAGTTTCTGGTTATGAAACATAACTGGTCTGGTTCTGGTTCTGGTTTTACTCTGGAGGAACTTTTCATTATTAATGTGAAGAAGAAAAGAGAAATAAATCAATCGGATCATCTGAATCTTTTCAGAACAAACTGAAACATCTCCATCATTAATTATCATCATTTCACTTATTTTTGTTCATCAGTCCAAAACATTTTAAAGTGAAAAATTAAGATAAATTTTCTCAAAGTCTGAAAAGGAAAATAATTCATTTACAAAGCAAAAGATTTTATAAATTATATTCTGACATTTAGAGCAGATTGTTTTTAAAGAAAACAGAATAAATGTGAAGATAAATAAATATTAAAGTATTAATGAAATATTTTATAGGATAAATAGAGAAAACAAACCTCAGACTCTTCACTTTACTGACTGAACTCTGCAGGATCTCACACAGATGATTCAGTCCAGAGTCTTTAATGGTTCTACTTATGTAGATCTCACTTATTTCCAGTTCAGTCAGATGTTGGTTGGACTTCAGAGCTGAAGCCAACACTTCACATTCAGCCTGTGAGATCCAACAGCCACCAAGTCTGTGATTAGAGAAGAAATAAAGTCAGTTCTGATTAAACCAGATAATCTATATAAACACATATGATAACATTGATATCATCTGATGAACATCTGGTCTTCACATCAATTTACTGAGTTTGATCATTTCATAACTAACATCCTGGTTCTGGTTCTGTTCAAAGATCCATTTAATAGAGAAGCTGAGCAACAGGTTCCAATAGTTCAGGCTTCATGTTCTCAGAACAACTGGAGGTTTTAGTGGCGGCCATCTTGGCTACCTGTTAGCAAACCTCCCTGTTTCTTCATGCTGAGCTCTGACTGCTGCAGCAACAATCTGGACCAGAAGCTCTTCATCACATGACTTTAAACAGGATTTTCATTGGAAGATGAAGGAACGGATGAAACCAGTGGCGCTGATGTCCTAACAGACCCAACATGGTGGAGCGGATGGTGATGATCAGAAAATAGTTTCTATTCATCCATTTTCTAGACAAACTTCAGCTTCTAGGATCATGGCTCCTCTCTGTCTCTGGAATTAAATTGATTTTCTAATATAAAATATTAGTTTGGTTCTCTGGCATCTCGCTTTCAGCTCAGAGTCTGAGAGGCTTTTCCTCCATCAAACATGATATTTATATTTGTCTCTTATTTAGTGGAAATGTAGATGTTGATGAGACTTTATCCAAAATAGTAACCTCTCTCAAACTTTATAGCTCCACTGTTGAAAATGAGAAGCTGACATTTATAAACAACATTGAAATAAAATCCAGTCCAATATCTGGTTTGAAGTGATTCCTCTGGATCCTGCTGGAGGAAAAATATCCCAACTTCAAGATGTGGCTTTAACCCAATGTTTCTCAATTATTTTCCGTCAGGCACACCCTGACGGAATAATAAATAAATAAAATAAATAAATAATATTTACCATAAACTTCTGAGAAATAAAACACAAAATGATACTTCTTCAGGTATGATGGATTTATAAGAAATCCGCTGAGTAAGCCGTATGTGACGTAACATCGATGTGCGCATGCGCATTGCCACACGGTAGGCTGGATTGACAAGTATGCCACAGGTCTTGCACGAGATATTCACGTGCGCAACAGTTTAAGATATTATGGTACACCCATTTACGTGATGCTTTCACAATAAAAGCGCACATCCGGTCCATGTTTGATATACTCCAAATAGATTTCCAGCCGCTGCAGTTGCAAAAATAAATAATGTATTAGAAATAATTGGGGACATCATGCAATGCTGAAAAACTCTGTTTCCACCGATTTCTCTCACTTCTGGGTGACAGAGGGACACCTCTAGAAGACAACCAGAAAATGTCAACCAGATCTGATGTATAATTTCAAAATAAAATGTAACCCGGATAGTAAAAACATAAGAGAAGTCTAAGATAATAACATAAGAGAAGTTTAAGATAATAAATAGCAAAAATAAGTTCATTTATTCTGTCATTTTATTTCGATTAAGATTTCAAAGTTCATATAAAGTTATTAAAAATGTGCATACATTGTTTATCAATCAAATTTTATTTGTATAGCGCATTTCAGCAGCAAGGCATTTCAAGGTGCTTTACATAATAATAATAAAAAAAATAAAAACAACATGTGACATTGAATAAACAGTAAGAAAGAGAGAGATAAAAAAAAGATTTAAAAAAAGATGAAAACATATTTTTGTTACGGAATTTAAGCGCATGTAGTCGCCGGACTCCGCCGTCCGTTTAACACGGGTATTATCCAGGCCCCGACGCCTGGCAGGACAAGGTCTCCAACCTGGCAGCACCAGGCTCCGTCCACGTCACGCGAATTTTTGCACTAGGATTTCGCTGTCCTACACGGATTTTTGTGCACTAGTTTTACCCTTTAGAGTCTATAATTTTACAGGGTTTTTTTCTGTGCCCGCAATAACCCTCAGTCACTCGCCACTTTTACATCATTAGAAAGAGGAATAAAAAGAATCAATAAAAGAATAAATAGATAAAAAGTAAAGATAAAAACATTTTTTAAAAAAAGTTATCTTTACTTTGTGGGGAATTGCCAGCGAAAATTGTATTTTCCTACGGGAGAAAGGTCTGTGAAGACAGCAGAGGTGTGAGGGAGGGGAAAAAGGAAGAAAGAACAGCAGAAGAAGAGTTTGGTTCGGCGTGAGAGGAGATAGCAGAGAAGGAGCAGTTAGCTGTATGCAAGTTAGCAGGACACAGTAGAGTTTCAACGAGAAGCTGTTGGACTGTTTGTTTTCTTCGTCGTTGTATGTACTCAAGAGAAGCTAACCTAGCAGCTATAAGTTGCTGTTTCGCTGTTAGAGTGAAACTTAAAGGGCTACAGAGGATCGTTACCGGACTGGTTACCGAGAGAAGGACTCCAGATAGTAACTCTGAGTGCCCGCGTCGCTCAGAGTACCTCTGGCTATGTGGGAACTGAGGGCCTGGTGGATGGGGTTGCCACCTTTCAGAAATCAAAATAAGGGCCACCCACCACGGGCGTGTCGTCCTACTCTCATGGGGTGGGACGTCCGCTGCAGTGATAGATATTATTTTGTGGCAGTGTTTTTATGGCAGTGGTTTTTTTTTAGTCTTTAAAAATTGATCCATAGAGCAATCGTTCATGCAGAGAGGTTGGTTAGAGTACCCCAAAACTGTACTCCAATCAGAGTAGCACACCTTAAACATGTTTAATTAAGCAAGTGTAAAAAGTAAACTACTAAAGTACTGAGTAATTGATCATAACACCTGATTTAATATTTAAAATGTGTCCTCAGGCAGCCAAAAGTTATGTGAACATTCTGGTATTGTAAAGAATATTACCAAAGTATTTATACAAATAAGGACTTATTTCTATAAATAAGTCCTTATTTATACAAATAAGGACTTGTTTGTATAAACTTATTTGTATTTATACAAATAAGTCCTTATTTGTATAAGGACTTATACAAATAAGTCCTTATTTGTATAAATATTTAAACAAATAAATATTTATTTATACAAATAAATAAATATTTATTTATTTAAAAGTAGAACAAATAACTGAATCAATAATAAAATGTTCTGTACTATATAAGCTTCAAGAGATAATTGAGGATGAAGAGACGCTGATTTCTGGTGCTTTAGGTAATGGGTCTGACGTGTTCCTCTCCTGATCCATTCTGTATGACATCATACAGCACACTGCGCCATGGTGGAATTTTTTTTAAATTGCCTGAGATTTACGTTTTCCTTCTCACGTCAGTATCTTTACGAGAGGTTTTGCTTCTAAGGACGGTGGCGGATCCGGTTGAGGACGTTTTAAAATGACGCAGGTTGATAGCACCTCACCGCGGCTGCATAGTGTCCGTTTCTTGGCAACCGTGACAACAGCGTCGGTTTGTAGCGTTCTGGGGTCCTTTAGCTCCCGCCACGACAATTTAGCTGAACTTAATATTTTCCGTGTTTTATTTTCGTCATTATTGTTACACTTAGTGTTAATATGTGTGTGATAGGCGTGTCTATGGGACATCTATAGAAATACGGAACAAATCACGTCCCGTATCGGTTCAATATGGGACGCGACATTTAACAGCCAAATAAGGAACGATTCCGTATTTTACGGGACGGGTGGCAACCCTACTGGTGGAGCACATGGAGAGCACATAGAAACCACAGAACTGCATCGTTCATGAACTGCTGTTTCTTCAGACTGCTGAAAGGTCTTTCTGGACCACAGAGCGAAGGATTCATCTGAGGGAAATCATGACTACCAAGGTACTGAGTTGCACTTTAATATTTTGCTCTTTGAGTGAAGAGGCCCTGGACTGTGGAGTCGGTGGGACTCCTACATTCGAGCATCTACACAGGCCTGCAACGTAGGGTGTATTTTCTGTCGGCATTAGGTTTAGGTTTTACAATAGTGGGGTATATAACTGGTGTTTTACACTATATATGCAAATTCATTGTAATGCTGTGTTTTTGTTTTGCCTGAAACCCAAAACCTGCCATTTCTTGGCAGGTTTACATATGCACAAGTATGCCTTTTAGGTACCTTAAAAGCATGCCTAAAAAGTACTTTTTAGGCATGCTTAGGCCTCTTTTACTATTTTCCTTAAAATCGCAAAGAAAAAAAAATCATAATCCTGATGTAATGTTGTTTAACAAAGTGCCCAATCCATTTTCAGATGTATGATGTAAGATCTATACAAGTCAACTGCATTAGCTCCAGTTCATACTCCAGACCAGATGGTGGCGGTATTGAACACTTTTGTCTTTTTTGAAAAATGCCATAAAAAGAAGAAAAGCCTTGAAAAAAAAGTTTGACTTAACCAGGTTAAGTCATGAACTTAACCTGGTTTTAATTAAGCTCCATATGACAGATAAACTTTGATATTGTGAGGTTGTTCTAACTCGTTCATCAATGTTTTTATCTTCAACATATTTTTGCAGTCTAAGCAAATGAAGATGAAAGAGGAAGCCAGAGAAATCAGGTATTAGAAACCTAAAGACTTTTCTCTCTCAGAAGAAGCTCCGGCTCCACCAGATCACCAACCAGCTCTGAGGAATGAACCTCCACATCGTCTTCATGGTGCAGGTCTTTTTTTTTTTTTTTTTTTACTGACCAGTTAGCTACATTTTCAGCAGCAAAAACTGGTGTGTTACCAACACCTAGTGCTTAATAAACATGATTTAGTTTAAAAATAACTGGGCTGAATTACCCCCCTTGTTAATCTAACATTTCTCTTTCATAATATTTGTTGTTGACTTTCAGGGCCCTGTGATGGACTGGTGACCTGTCCAGGATGAGCCCTGGCTCTCGTCTGATGGCTGCTAGAGATGGGCACCACCAGCCCCCCTCACCATCCTGCAGGGATCAGCCTGTTCAGATCATGGATGGAAAGTTTTTAAGGTAGTTTGTCTCCTTAAGTCCGCACTTAAAACAGCTTCATAGTTAATGCCAACATCAACTGATTCTACGACATTGCTGAGTATTTTTTTCTACTTCTAACATAAACGGGCAAAGAAGACACTCAGAAATGTTTTTCCACCCCAGGCATCCGGTCCCAATCATCATCAGTCCTGATGATGTCACATACATAGCGAGTCCATAACGTCTTAAAATTGTAAGTATTTTTTTTGCCATTTTTCTGTTCTCTTTAAAATACAAATGCTGTCTATGTTTAATTGCTCTGTTATTTTTTGTAGGTTTCTGTAAGGTGCAGTGACTGGGAATGTTCTGTCGTTGATCCTCACTGTTCTTAGGAAGGAGAAATGTCAGTTTGTCTGGAGTAATACTGGAATACTGTGGCATTGTATTTAAACAATACTCTGTCCTTGGTGAAACAGTTTTCACATTTCCTCTAAAGTGTACCTATCTTTTTATTGTGCTGATTTTCATAAGCATGTTTTCTGTAAACTTTGAATATATTGACAGTTTGTACAATTTTGTTTTAGTATATTGGCTCTTGAGAAAATGTGGATAAGACTTTATTTGACAGGGTTTACATAAGACTGACATGATACTGTCATAAACATAATATAACTCTGTTAGGAAACATACTGACAGTGTCATTCAGTAAATAATGAAAATTTTAATGAGAAGTTGCTTTAAAAGTTGGATGAAAGGTGTTGTGTTTATTACAGTGTCATGTATTAAGCACACCCCATCAAATAAAGTGTTACCAAAATAGTAATGTGTTGTAATAAAATGTGTTGTAATGGATCCTTCTGTGTTCTGGTACCTGATGTGTTAGCAGTACTGATGTGTGTATGAAGCATGTAATGTAAAAAGTGGCAAAGAATAATAATAAAAGACATTAAGTAACTAAAAAGTGTACTTCATTAGCAGTTATAATAAACCAAAAGTGTATTTTTAGCATACTGTAATCACATTACTAATATATTAAATATGTATTTCCAATATACTTAAAATACATTCTAAGTATATGTCAAATCTAATTCAATCACTAAAATAGTACACTCAAAATATACTAATCTAGCAGAGTTTTGGTACATAAAAATAAGTACACTTAAAGTACACTAAGACCTACTTACGTTTGTCCAAAAAAAGTATGTTGAAGTATGCTTAGTACACTTTAAATAGTTCTTAAGTACTACTTAAATACTACTTAAGTACACTAAGCATCAAATTAGCATTTCAAAAATTTCATACTTTAAGTATACTAATTCTAAGTATACTTGAAATATACTCATGATTAGTCCTACTAAAAGTTTGCTTAAGCATGGCGGAGTGGTGTTCTTAGCAGCTGCTGAAAGTAACTAAAAATGTTACTTTAATGTAACTTAGTTACTTTCCAAATCAGGTAATCAGTAATCTGATCAAAGTTACTTTTTCAAAGTCACTATGTCATCACTGGTCTGGACTCACCGAGCCTTTCTGCAGTTCCTCACAGCTGGAACCAGTCTCAGTCGGCCCGATTCTGATGTGTTGTACTTCTCCAGGTCCAACTCATCCAGAACCTCTGACATCTGCAGCATGAAGGCCAGAGCTGAACACTGGATCTCTGAGAGCTTCTTCCCTGATTCCAGGAGCTGCTGGATCTCCTGAAAAACTGAGAGGTCATTCATTTCCACCAGACAGTGGAAGATGTTGATGCTTCTGTCAGGAGAGATTTCATCAGAGTTCATCTCCTTCAGATTGTTGATGATTTTCTGGATGGTTTCTGGACTGATCTCTGTCTGACCCAGCAGGCCTCCTAACAGACTCTGGTTGGACTCCAGAGTGAGACCATGAAGGAAACGAACAAACAGATCCAGGTGGCCATTTTTACTGCTGACAGATTTATACATGACTCTGTTCATGAAACCCTCCAGAGATGTTTCACTGTATTTTTCTCCCAGGAACTTCTTCACCACCTCTGTTTTCCTGCTGGTGAAACAGTGGAACATATAAACTGCGGCCAGAAACTCCTGGATGCTCAGGTGAACAAAGCAGTAAACTGGTTTCTGGAAGATCAGATTCTCTCTTTTGAAGATCTCTGTACAAACTCCTGAGTACACTGAGGCCTCTGTGACATCCAGACCACACTGCTCCAGGTCTTCTTGGTAGAACATGATGTTTCCTTTCTCC
>NW_006800679.1:106077-113735 GCF_000485575.1 Poecilia formosa | reverse complement strand
CTGATTGGAGAGTCATGGAGGTTCTGGATCTTGGAAGCTCTCTCCAGCTGCTTCACCTCATGTTGGGTATTAACCTCTTCACTCTGACCCTCTGTGATATAGAGATCAGTGTAGATCCTGTTGAGGAGGGTTCTACTTCCTGTTACATCACTTCCTGTTACATCACTTCCTGTTTCATTACTTCCTTCAGTCACAAATTCACATCTCCTCCTCAGACTGATCTTATGATCCTCTAGAACCTGCTGCAAAACAACATTTGCTGAAAGAGAAGAAACAACACAAGTAAAATAAAAACCACCATCTGAACCAGAATTTGATCCATCATCATAAACAGAATACTGTTCTATTATCAAACATCACATTTCTGCCTCTGTTTTGTGGCCAAATCTGTTTTATGTCAATAATAAATTCACATATCAGATCAGATGAGTAAATCTTGACAGAAACACATCCATTCACTGATTGAAGCAACATGAACTCTTCTGCATCATGTCACCATGTCCTCATTTCATTTCTATCTGACTTTCTCCCACAAACAGCAGCTTCAGAAGAAAGAGAGGAAGAAAGATGTTTCCTTCCAGCATTTTCCAGCATAAATAAAGAACATCTACAGAAAAACCTTTAATCTGGCAGAGAAACATTTTTTTTAATAAACCGGAATTCAAGAGTCTGTCCTGTGTTGAGCATTTCACTCGCAGGGCAGAATTATTCCTGAAAAAAAGATGAGTTTATAGTTTTTATAGTTGATGTATTGAACAGGGAGAGCAGACCAATTACACCGCTGGACCCTCTCCATGTTGGCCGCTTCATGCGCGCTGTCGTGGCTTAATCTCTGTAGTTTTCTGGTTAGCCAGTGTGTTAGTGGACCAATGGTTCAGCCCATGGAAGAGCTTCCCGCTCGCTTAGTGACTAGCGAAGCATGCTGATTTATTTTTCATTTTAGTTTATTTTTTGCGGTGACAATGCAAATCAAATGCTTTGCCTCTTTAAAGTCGGGTAGAGTTGATGCGCAGGGTTCAGAACAACTGGTCCTATACAGCTCAGGCAACCAAAACAGTTTCTGTGGCACTTATTAAAAACTCATCAGACATGAAATAAAAGAGTTACTTAAGCCACATAAATTAAATCTGTTCATTTGTCCCTCTACATCCAGCAGCAGAGATGCGATGTGCAGCGGATCGAGCTCATCATGCAGGGCCGGTCCAATACTTTATGAGGCCTTCAGAAGAATTTGATTTAGGGGCCCCTCTTCCTGCAAACATCAGCACCACTAACAGCATTTCACCATGAATTTAGTGAAATGTGGGAGAGGGAGATAGTTAAAGTGACTGAGCCGTCAAATGTAATTGTAGTTTACTAAGATGCTTTAATGAACAGCTAAAACTCAAAGATTAAACTGATAGCATCAGATGGTTGCTATGGTAACAAAGCAATCTAACTATGAAAATTGTTCTTTGAACTTTTACAAAATAAAATTGTCAGCTCCTTAAAATCTTAAATTTAAATGTTAAACCATTTATAATCTTTTCATTTATTTATGCTGAAATCATTAAATCAAACTTGGCAGCATCAATATTCTCTTAGTTCTTTTATGCCTTGGGCCGGTTATAAATGTGATCAGCATTACATCATATTTTTAGATCCACTGGCTGATGACTTAATTTGGATTTAACAAAAGTGCAAATAAATTATATTTATTTTAATAATTTTTTTTGTAAGATTCTATAGTTGTGGGTTTAAAAAATGTCAGCAATGTTTTCCAGTAACATAATAACATAAACCCAGTAATATATCATACATTTCCTGTCAACAACTTTCAATACTAAACCCTGGTGGACCGCCTCGGTGCCCCGATCACCAGGCTGAGCAAGTTTTCTGGGGGAAACCGTGAATTACATGTTACATGCAGGAACATATAAACTGAAATCTTTGCTATATTATCAGAGTAAATAAAGGTTTCTGTCTCAGACTTTCCTTCCCTCTTTCTGTAAAAGCAGCAGGTTGGTTTTTCCCCCTTCTTGTCTCGGTGCACTGCAGGAGCCAAATATATGATATATTTCCTTTTTGGTCACTAGGTGGCGCTGTAGGCTCAAGAATCTGAGTCAGGGGGCAACAGGTAGCAGGCAGGTGTTGGACTCAGAAGAGCAGCAAGTTTTTTGAGCGCTGTGTGATCACTGTTGTTTCCTTTTGGAGTTTCTGATTCTGTTATTCATCTAGTCAGAGTTTAAAAATGTGGTGAATTTCTGTAAAGATCCTGGGACTGACTTTTACACACCATAACAGGAGCAACATTAGCTGCATAGCATGTCACTAGTGCAGAACTAGGCTGCCGAGTTCATGCATCAATATGATCATCAGATTTAATGAAATGTTCAGTTTTAATGCATTTCGCACAAACAGCTGAAAACAGAGGCACTTTAAAGCAAAACTATTTACAGCAGCTGGAAAAACACAGATTTAGTTGACAGGAAGATTTATAAAACCTTAAATGTCCAAATCCCAAGTAAAGACATTGAACTGGTCCAACAGACGACAGAAGAAGCTCTGATTGGACGTGTTCAGTCTCACCTGGAGCACAGCTGCTCTGATTGGCTGTCAGCAGTCCAGCTCCTGTTCTGGGTCTTTCTCCACACTGGGGGCAGGAGGAGGGTCCAGATGGAGCAGACTGGTCCCAGTAGGACCTGATGCACCGTCTGCAGAACCAGTGACCACAGCTGGTAGAGACCGGATCCACCAGAACCTCCTGACACAAAGCACAGCAGGACGGCTGCTCCTCCTCACCAACGCTGCTCCTCTTCCTCCCTCTGTGAAGACATTTCTTCATCACTGAAATAGTTCACTAACAACAGGCTGGAGCCGTCCTGGTACCAGAAGCTGAGTCAGAACAGAACCTCAGAACATTGATGATCTCTGGTTGAAGTGTTTCATTATATCTGGTGTTCTGATGGATCTTTCTCTGGTTGTGTTTGTCCGTCTGAATCTTTATTCTGTCTGAGTAGAAAACTGTTTCCATCAGAGGCTCAGAGACCAAAATCTGGTTCTGATCTGGATTCCAGTGTAGAAACATGGATCATTATTTACTGGTGGAGCTCCAGTAAACTGGATTCAGGTCCAGTTTGCTTTTATCTAACAACTTTATAAAGAGCCTTGAACTGTGACAGAGCATTAAAATGATGTTTTGGTCTCCATGAATCAGTTTCTAAGCTGAAATCAAAGTTTAAATCCTGGTTGGTCTCTGCAGAGTCACAGGAATCAGTTAGAAACTGGTTTCTTACTCTGATGGTTCTGGTTCAGTACTGAAGTTTGGATTTTTTCCTTTGGACCGGTCACTCCTCATAGAGGGACAGACGGATCCTGCAGGTTCTGCTCTCAGTCTGAGGTTCTGATCTCTGAAACACAAAATGTTATTCAGATCAATTACTGAGAAACTCTGAGATAAAAACATGAAGAAGATTTGAAGACAAACTGCTGCAGAGAAGCAGAAGGTTTAAAGTTCTGGATCATCAACCTGGATCACTGGTCCCAATATATTAACTGGGCCCAGTGTTCCCAGTAAAGAAGTTTCCCTCCTCAAGTGATCCAGGTTGATGGATCAGGGGTGAAATTAGGCGAGTACCCCTAAAAGATTTAACAGGGGTACGCAGTACCTGCAAGAGAGGGGAACGTAAAAAAATCAATAGGTTCACTGTGCAGCCGTGACTGATTAGTTTTTCAAGAATAATCTAAAACACAAATTCAGCAGTTAATAAATAGCTTTTTTCCTATTTCATATTGTTTCTGAGCTGTTTGTGCTTTGCTAGAGCAGAAGTGTGTCGGTCTCGGCATTAGGTGAAAAACTGAACACCGCCAGGAGGCTGAGACCAGCGGGTCCTCCTCTGTCTGGCTTATCAAAACGTTCATAACTTTATTAAAGAACAGAAAAAAAATCTATAAAATCAATAAAACGTATTCAAATTAATGACCCAACAACAATAATAATCTCAGTGATTATTGTTTCAACACGGTGTTGCGCAATTCTGTGCGTTTCGGTTCCATTACCAAAATAACTAGCAGAGCAGGAACGGAACCTATTCATTGGTCTGTTTTACCCAGAAAGCACTTGGAGAAAACATCTGAAAAACCATCAGTGAAACAGTGACTGGGCAAGCCTACTATATAATTTACTGGGGCATCACCACTGTCTTATTTTACATACACCTTACTCAACAGGAGAGGGCTCACTTTCTCCCGATGTATTCAGACATTAAAACGAATACAAACTCTTCCTCCCAAGCCCCCGCCGCCCATAGCTGCGGCGTGCTGATAGGTTAAATTCTCCCTAGGTGTGTGTTTGTCATAGTACCCCCAAGAATTTAAAACTTTCACCTCTGTTTTAGAGAAAATCTCTGAATTGTTGCTCTTTAAAGCTTTGGTTGTTATTGTTTCCATGGATCATTTTCATCAAAGTTTAAATCCTGGTTGGTCTCTGCAGAGTCACATGAATCACTTAGAAACTGGTTTCTTACTCTGATGGTTCTGGTTCAGTACTGAAGTTTGGATTGTGTCCCTTGGAAAAGTCACTCCTCATAGAGGGACAGACGGATCCTGCAGGTTCTGCTCTCAGTCTGAGGTTCTGATCTCTGAAACACAAAATGTTATTCAGATCAATTACTGAGAAACTCTGAGATAAAAACATGAAGAAGATCTGAAGACAAACTGCTGCAGAGAAGCAGAAGGTTTAAAGTTCTGGATCATCAACCTGGGTCACTGGTCCCAGTGTTCCCAGTATATAGACTGGTCCCAGTGTTCCCAGTATATAAGCTGGTCCCAGTGTTCCCAGTATATAAACTGGTCCCAGTAAAGAAGTTTTCCTCTCTCAGTGGGTTTATCTCTGAATTGTTGCTCTTTAAAGTTCTGGTTGTTTCTGTTTCCATGGATCGTTTCCATCCATCTCTGACTCACTGAAGCCTCATTAAAACTCCTCTGATTGGCTGACATTCCTCATGTCTACTCAGCTTTAAGTTGGCAGAAAAATTAAGTTTCTTTTTATTTATTTGCTGAAGATAAACAAGTTAATATTAAATAAATCTGTGTGGAATCACATGAATCAGTTAGAAACTGGTTTCTTACTTCCTGTCTGAGGGTCCAGGTTCATTACTGAAGTTTGGATTGTGTCCCTTGGAAAAGTCACTCCTCATAGAGGGACAGACGGATCCTGCAGGTTCTGCTCTATCCTGCTTTAGGTCCAAATCCTCCATCTTCTGGAAGAGAAACCAGAACCAGTCAGTTCCCAGTGATCCAGTCAGCAGAAAGTTGATCCCATCATGTGTTCAGAGGATCAGAGGAACCTGATCCAGCAGGAACCATCTGGGTTTGAATTGTTCTCTCCTTCACTTCTTCAGGACCTTCTGATGTCTGCTGGCTGATCCAGAACCTCCTGGAGAACTTCTGACTTTATTAACAACATTTAAGAGGGAAATCTGTTGAGTTTAAATCTGGTTTGACTCCACAGATCAGAGAAACTTCAGTTTCTGATGAACCCCCAGGCTGTAGAGGAAGGAGAGATGTGTCACATTTTAGGATTTAAATAATCAGAGAAACCAGTTTAACAGGCAGAACAAACCTGTTAATCAACAACATTGAGATCATAACGTCCAACAGGCCGCTGTCTAACAGGCGTCAAAACTTAAAGTCGTTTATTTCCAGAGGAAAAGTGACAAACTTTCTATTCAGAGCTTTAAATGACAGCAGAGCAATAAAATATCTGACATTAAACCAGTTTTACACAAACAGAGAGATTATATTTAAACAGCGGAAGTTGCTGCTCAGATTAGTTCAAACTGACTGAAAGGTTCGGTCTGTTCTGGCTTCTCTGACCCGGAAACAGAGAAAAGCCTGAAAACGGGTCAGAACCAGTTTTATATAAAGTGTGTTTACTCACTGGATCTGCTGCTGAGACGTCTGCGCCACAAAATGGAGACGCTCCAGGTGATCTGCTTGATCCAGGTGAGGAGGAGGAGCTCACCTGCTGATGTGTACACTGTAAAAAATATCTGTACAATTTAAAGTCATTAAAAAAAAATACCAACAGTTACAGACTGTAAGATCCAAAACATTATAATAAAGTAGAAAATACATGGAGTTACCAAAACTCAAGAAACATAAATTTCACATATTTTAAAAGTTACTAAATGAAGTAGACCACTGTAAACTAATTAAAAATACTGTAATATTGTCAGCGGTTAATTATCCTAAAATTAATTTTTTATTTTTTATTAACTCAAAAATAAAAAAAGGGCTCATCTAACCGCATGCTAGGACAGAATATTAACAGCCTCTCAACTTTCAGAGTTTAATAAACAATGATAAATTACAAAATTGTGAGATATAAAATCAAAGCTAAGAAAAATTTCTATATAGAGCATACAACTTTGCATATGTAAGATATTTTATTAGTAATTTCTTTCTACAGGTCTATTTTGTTATAGGGAAGTATTGCAATATTCAAACCCGCAATTTAGCAAGATATGTAAATCAGAGCTAGACCAGATTTTGTCTTTACAGAATTACACTATTAAAAATATAAACAAGGGCACAATGCTACCTTTTAGTGTGCTGTAATCATTAAAAAAGCTGTTTGTTTGCTACACTTGCAGTGGAGATGAAGATGGTCCATTCAGGAAAGCAGAGCTGCATCAAACTTTAATGTGGAACTGCAGAAAGAAGAAAAAACTCAAAAGTTTAATTGTTAATGCATGTCACCATGAGAAAAGCCTACTGAGTTTTGCTTAAAAAACTTTTTTTTTAAATTAAAATCACACATTTTTGTCTCATGAAGTGAAAAAATTATTTGCAAAACAAACTTATTTGTGCATGTCATGAATCTTTTCTTGCTATTCTAAGTTTTTGTTTGTGACTCAAAGTTTTGCTTGTGATTCTCACATGACATCATGGGCGGGGCCTAAAATCACAACAAAAGATTTCTGATCTGTGCAAGTAAAAGTTTATGTTTGGCAAATAACTTTTCAAGTTCACAAGACAAAAATGAGTTATTTAATTTTTAAAAAAGTTTTTTAAACAAATCTTTTTGTTAAAAAAAATAAATCATTACAATTCCAAAAGTTTTGATTACAGTTTTATTTTACTTAACTGAGGTTAGTTTATTTCATTATTCAATCAAATTTTATTTATATAGCACATTTCAGCAGCAAGGCATTTCAAAGTGCTTTACATAATTAAAATAAAAACAGCATGTGACAATGAATAAACAGTGAGAAAGAGAAAAAGATTTTGAAAAATAAAAAGATTAAAAAAGATAAAAACATTAAAACCCCTTTTAGGACTTCAGTTAAACATCATTTAACTGTCATTTAACTGGGACTCAAACCCTCTGGGACTTTAGTCAAAAACACCGTTTGACAAGGACTCTAACCTCTAGGTTTTTAGTTGAAACTCCGCTAACTGGGACTCTAAACCCTGTAGGACTTTAGTTAGACGATGTTTAACTGGGACATTTTCCGGGGAGCTTTACATCATTAAAACATAGACAGTGAGAAAGAGAAATAAAAATAAATTAATAAATAGATAAAAAGTAGAGATAAAAACATTAAAAACATCGCAGACATCAAAACCCGCACTCTAACCCTAATTTAGCCATAAGCAACTCTAAACAGGTGGGT